>NW_026621943.1:0-5000 GCF_003711565.1 Takifugu flavidus | reverse complement strand
AGGTCTATTCAGGGGTACTGGAGAGGAGGGTCCGCCAGATAGTCGAACTTCGGATTCAGGAGGAGCAATGTGGTTTTCGTCCTGGGCATGGAACAGTGAACCAGCTCTACACCCTCAGCAGGGTCTTTGAGGGTGCATGGGAGTTTGCCCAACCAGTCCACATGTGTTTTGTGGACTTGGCGAAGGCATTCAACCGTGTCCCTCGGGGGGTCCTATGGGTCCTTCAAGAGTATGGGGTGCCGGGCCCCCTGATACACACCGTCCACTCCCTGTACGATTGGTGTCAGAGTTTGGTCCACATTGCTGGCAGTAAGTCGAACTTGTTTCCGGTGAGGGTTGGTCTCCGCCATGGCTGCCCTTTGTCAGTGATTCTGTTCATAACTTTTATGGACAGAATTTCTAGGTGCAGTCATGGTGTTGAGGGGGTCCGGCTTGGTGACCTCAGGATCGCGTCTTTGCTCTTTGCAGATGATGTGGTCCTGTTGGCGTCATCGGCCCGTGACCTCCAATGATCACTGGATCGGTTTGTGAAGCGGCTGGGATGAAAATCAGCACCTCCAAATCCGAGGCCATGGTTTTCAAACGGAATAAGGTGGAGTGTCTTCTCCGGGTCAAGGAGGAGATCCTGCCCCAAGTGGAGGCGTTCAAATACCTTGGGGTCTTGTTCACGAGTGAGGGAAGAATGGAGCAGGAGATCGACAGGTGGATTGGTGCGGTGTCCGCAGTAATGCAGACTCTGCAGCCAGTCAGCCAGCCAGTCAGTCAGTCAGCCAGCCAGCCAGCCACCCACCTGATTCAGCTGTCTGTCAGACCTCCAGTCAGCCACTGGGTAAAGAAAGCTGCCTTTAATCTGCAGTCTAGAAGAATTCAGAGGGATTCAAATGTGCCAGGATGAAGAAAATCTCCCCTCTGAAGGTGTTGTGCAGATGAAGCTGAAGGCAGCGATCTTCATCATGTGGAGGGGACAAATGATCATCCAGTTGATGAATCTGGAGAGGCCAGCGGTAAGTCAGAAGCCTCAGAGAGAAAAGTGTCTCTCAGCTCTATTTGCTGCTCGTCAGCAGGGGCAGTAGAAGAGGACCAAGTCCGACAGTTTCCAGGGGACGCACATTTACTTTCTTTTCTCTTTTCATCTGGAGAATGTCCATATATTTGACACAGACAGTCTTTAAATCAGATGATCTCCTGAGTCAAAGACAAGAACACAACAGCATTATTAAAGGTTTAATCAGAAGCATTTAGAAGCACCTGACTGACGTGTGATACCCTTTTCTTCAGAACTCTGCCCGCCAGTATGTGGATGAAGGTTTTCTCTCCATGACAGCTGTCAAAGGTTGGACTTTACTTTTGTCTTTCAGTTTATTAAGTTCATCTGTTTTGTTCACTCTAACGTGAATATTTGATGCTCTTCCAAACTTCATGTTATCCAGCAGCTGAGTTGTCATGACAACAGAGGACAACACAGCTGAAACAAGTCTTCTATCATCATCATCATCATCATCACCAGCAGCAGTTGATGCCTTCTACCAGTGAATCTATCAAGCTTTACTTCTGTTGTTGCCATGGTGATTTTGAAGCTGATGATTTGTTTGATTGACAGCTATAAATAAACAGTTGCATCATCGTCTGGTCTTCATCTGATCATTTACTAGCAGATTCAAAAATAAAGAACAAATGCTGAATCCTGATGGTCAACGCATGGATCCAGGCTCATTTAGAGGACTCAGACAGGAGCTGAATGTGACCTGGCAAAAGGGTTAGCAAAAGTGGCTATTGTGTCCTTCAGTCCAGATGGGTGATGCAGTGAGTCAGTCTTTCAAATGAACCCAAGCCCATGTTTTGGTTGAGGGTTAGTTAATAAATTGGAGTGATATATTGTTGCCACGAGGAATATGATCATTAATATGGGCAGGAGGGTTAGGACGCAATACGTTAGCCAACGGAAGCTCCACTCTCCCAACTAAATGCTGGTTCACCTGTCTTTGTAATGATCCAGGAACCATAATGAGATCATTGGATAAAGACCAATGAGGATTCAGGAAAGGAAGGTCAATGAATAACATTTGTCTCATCCTTGATTAACTGATTATAGTTATTACACATAAGTGATTTTCAATGCAATTCAATCTTTATTTATATGGCACTTTTCATACACTGGGTAGCACAAAGTGCCTCACAAAGGATAAAAACAACAAAGAGAAACAAGAGAATCAAGAAAAAGGACACACACACAGATACACACACACACACATGCATACACAAAATCAAACACACACACAAACAAGCTGAGACATGGCTGGGCACCGAGACCTGAGGCGAAGGAGACGCCACCTTTGGAGGCCCACCAGGCCGAGGGAGGTCACGGTCCGTGGCCACAGGTGGTACCGCCACAAAGACCACCCCGACCCGGACAGACCGGAGGCCCACACCAAAGCACAGAGCCCCCTAACCACCCAGGCCAGAGCTGTCCACGGGACAGCACCCCCAGCAGTAGACCGGAAACATCTCCCAGCCTGGCAGGCCCCCATGAGGAAACCCCATGAGGAAACACTGGAGCTAAAAACTGAAGGACTAAAACAGTAAATGGGATAAAAGGTGTAAAAGCTAAAAACTGAGAAACTAAGAACTGAGGGAGTAAAACAGTAAAGGTATCAAGTCAAATAAGGATAAGACATAAAAAGCATGAGAACATAAAAGAAATTAAAAATAATCAAAAAATCAATTAAAGGCCTGATTAAAAAGGTTTGTCTTGAGCCTCTTTTTAAAAATCTCAGCAGTCTCTGCGGCCCTGAGGTTCTCCGGCAGGCTGTTCCACAGTCGGGGACCAGAATAACTGAAGGCCGCTTCCCCGTGCGTTTTAGAGCTTACATGTGGGATGGTTAAAAGGCCGGTGCCAGAGGACCTCAGAGTCCGCGAGGGTGATAGAGTAAAAGCAGGTCAGATAAATAAGTCGGGCCAAGACCATTAAGACATTTAAAAACGAATAAAAGAACCTTAAAATCGATCCTGAAACGCACGGGTAGCCAATGCAGCGATTCTAAAACCGGTGTGATGTGCTCCCGCCCTCTGGTCCTCGTCAGCTCTCGTGCAGCTGAGTTTTGTAATAATTGTAGGTTAGAGATGCTCTTTTTGGGAAGACCAGAGAGCAGGGCATTACAATAATCTAGACCACAAGAGATAAAAGCGTGCATCAGCACCTCCGTGCTGGCCTGAGAGAGAAACGGGCGGACTCTGGCTATATTCTTCAGGTGGTAAAAACCTACCTTTGTTATGTTTTTGATGTGTGGGATAAAACTAAGCTCAGAGTCAAAGATCACACCCAGATTTCTGACAGATTGAGATAGCTTAAAATCCTTTAATTTTGGTAAAAGTTTCTCTCTCTGACCTTCAGGACCAATGACTAAGACCTCTGTTTGGTCCTGGTTGAGCTGTAGGAAGTTTTCTGCCATCCATGACTGGATATCTAGAATACAGTTAAAAAGGGCATCAACTGGCCCTGTGTCACCAGGAGCCACGGCGATGTACAGCTGCGTATCGTCAGCATAGCTGTGGAAGCTGATGCCGTGGCTCCTGATGACGTCCCCAAGAGGAAGCATGTAAAGATTAAAAAGGGTTGGACCTAAGATTGACCCTTGGGAACGACCACAACCTCCTATCTTTAGTATTGCTGCGCCAACTGGTGGTCTTTTGGGTTGAGGATAACGGTGATCTATATGTACCTATAGCGTCATTGGCCTCCACTCCAGCCACTCCTGGTAGTTCCTCAAAAACACTGAGTTTCTAGTGGATGCACAATCTGTGGAAGCCAACATAGAAACTTCTGAAGAGCCAAAGTTCTTGCAACAAAAATATAGTCCCCAATTAGGTTGTTTTGTTATCACACGACCCCGTCCCCATTATCTTAAGAGAATATAAAAGAATGAGTGGAGACAGAAGAGAGAATGAGACGTTTTTGGCGCGTGTCGCTCTTGATTTAGTGTTTATTTTTGCAGTAAATTTAAAGGAGGCCTTTTCACTTTATGTTTGATTAAATTTAAGCTGATATTCCATTCTTGACATCTTTAAATTTACTGTATTCATGGGAGATTTATTTGGTCATTTTGCTTCTTTTTATTTCCTATTTCCCACATTTATTCATAGTTTTTATTAGACTGCAATAAATCCTATAACATTGAACAGACTGACTAAAGTCAAATGACCTGCGGTTCCCACCGATAGCCGTCATTCTGACGGGTTTTTGCTGGCTGCAGCTGAAATATTCCAATGCTCCATGTCACAGAGACAGTAAATACTAAACCCTAAAGATTCTGAAGGCATGATGTAAAATAGTAACGTATAATACAGACATTTGAAGAGACAATTAAGAGAATGTTTTCATGCTTCTAAGAGTGGCCGAGGAGCCATTTAGAACTTTATAAAGATGCATTGTGTGATACCAGGAACTAATTTAACTTCAAGGCGAAGCTGCTTCTGCTTTGTCGACCATCGACTGATCTCCTGAAAGTCCACCAGCGCTTTTTAAAAACTGAATTTCTCATCTATGGAGGGAGTAGACGGCAGATGTTTCCACAGATGCTCTTCACCAGTGGTCAGTGAGTGATGCAGCAGATGAGCGGGAGTTGACTGGCTTCAACCAGCTACTGACTCAATGTCTCCAGCCCATAGTCTGGATTCTCTACGAGATCAGACAGCAGCTTCACTCCTGAATCCTGCAGATTGTTGAACCTGAGGTCCAGTTCTCTGAGATGGGAGGGATTGGACCTCAGCGCCGAGGCCAGAGAGTCACAGCTGATCTCTGATAAGCTGCAGCTCCTTAATCTAAATAAAGAAGGGAAACTTTTATAAGGTTATAAGTGAAACCAGTATTAATCTGAAAGGTTAATCAAAGGCATGATCTGTAAATATTTAATTTAGTTACAGGTTAAAAAATGATAGTAATATGTAATTACCACAATTCCAACCTCTCAGGTTTGCACTGTTCCAAAGGAGAATATATATTG
>NW_026621942.1:35000-37117 GCF_003711565.1 Takifugu flavidus | reverse complement strand
CAACCTCAGGATCAGGAGATCCAGACGAGTGCAGCTTCCTGTTCTCACACACTTCCACCCTGGATCTTCTCATCTCTCCACTCTTCTTCTCTTCCTCTTCATGGTTCTGATCAACCACCAACATTTGTTGAGCTTCATTCAGCTCAGATCAGAACGTCTGGAGTTTCTCTGATGTTCCACCAGAAGGTTCGGTTCCTTTTGCTGCTTCAACTGTTTCGTTAGCGACATGTAAGCTCGCTGAACCAGACACACACAGACACACAGACACACACAGACACTCACAGACACTCACAGACACACAGACACTCACAGACACTCACAGACACACACAGACACACACAGACACTCACAGACACACACAGACACTCACAGACACACAGACACACACAGACACTCACAGACACACACAGACACACACAGACACTCACAGACACACACACACACACACAGACGCACACAGACACACTCACACACACTCACAGACACTCACACACACACACAGACACACACAGACACACTCACACACACACACAGACACTCACACACACACACAGACACTCACAGACACTCACAACACAGACACACTCACACACAGACACTCACACACACTCACACACACACACAGACACTCACACACACTCACAGACACACACAGACACTCACACACACACACAGACTCACAGACACACACAGACACACACTCACAGACACACACAGACACACACAGACACACACAGACACACACTCACACACACAGACACACACAGACACACACTCACAGACACTCACAGACACACACACACACACACAGAGCACTCACACACACACACACACACACACACTCACAGACACTCACAGACACAGACACACACTCACAGACACTCACAGACACTTACAGACACACACAGACACACACAGACACACACTCACAGACACTCACACACACACACAGTCACTCCACACAACACACAGACACACACAGACACTCACACACCACACACAGACACTCACAGACACACACAGACACTCACAGACACTCACAGACCACACGACACTCACAGACACACACAGACACTCACAGACACACACAGACACACACAGACACTCACAGACACACACAGACACACACAGACACACAACTCTTCCTGCCCTGCAGGCCGGTGCAGCAGGAAACGCTTCACTGACTCCCCCTAATTGAGGGATAATTAAACGCTGGCAGGCAAACGGAGACGTTCTCCGCTCGGATTAAAGGTTCATAAACAATGAAAGCTGCTCTAATCTTCATGCTAATTAATTAAAATATGGACTCTTGAGCTTGGAAGAAAGGAGCAGCTTCACTGGAGCTTCCAAAACATCTGATCCAAAGAGGAAATTCCATCTCATCACATTAGAGAGGAAAGAGAGGAAAGGTGGGAATCCTGGGAGGAGCCACACGCTTCACCTGTGCTGCTAAAGGAGAACGAGCCGTAACGGTGATCAGGGTCGGTGGACTCACCCTCGGTTAGTGACGACGGCTTTCTTCAAGTGAACGAAGGTGGCTGGAAAAACCCCCTGCAGAGACACGGAGACACAACAGAGACGTTGCTGCTGGAAACTGGACCCAACGGAGGGAAAACGGGTTCTGGAGCGCTGTCATTTAGGGTCAGGAGGAACTGAATAAGCAGGCCTCTGAAATATGTAACTGTGTGTGTGTGTGTGTGTGATGTGTGTGTGTGTGTGTGTTGTGTGTGTGTGTGTTGTGTGTGTGTGTGTGTGGTGTGTGTGATGTGTGTGTGATGTGTGTGTGTGGTGTGTGTGTGATGAGTGTGTGTGGTGTGTGTGTGATGTGTGGTGTGATGAGTGTGTGTGGTGTGTGTGGTGTGTGATGTGTGTGTGATAAGTGTGTGATGTGTGTGTGATGAGTGTGTGTGGTGTGTGTGTGATGTGTGTGTGGTGTGTGATGTGTGTGTGATGAGTGTGTGTGGTGTGTGTGTGTGTGTGTGTGTGTGTGTGTGTGTGTGTGTGTGTGTGTGTGTGATGTGTGTGTGATGAGTGTGTGGTGTGTGTGTGTGATGAGTGTGTGTGTGTGTGTGTGTGTGTGTGTGTGTGTGTGTGTGTGTGTGTGTGTGTGTGGTGTG
>NW_026621942.1:5000-30000 GCF_003711565.1 Takifugu flavidus | reverse complement strand
CAAACCTCGCGGCACCGACCCCCGAAAGCTCCAGATGACTGTGGAGAAGGAGGGAGGAGATGAGGAGATGAGGAGATGAGGAGATGAGGAGATGAGGAGTCAGTCAAGGAAACAGAAATATGTGCAGGCTGGGAGGACTGTTCATGTGAGGAAGAAGAGCAGGACATCTGACAAGGCAGCGGGTCACCTCTGGACAGAAAAGCTGTTGCTAAGCAACACGTCCTCCTTCCTGTACACTGCTTTGAGAACTCTGGCTGAAGTGCAGACACCCAGAAACAGGCGGGCAGCTGTTGCCTGTGATGTGGGGACACGGGGACGTGGGGGACATGGGGACGTGGGGACGGTGACTGAGGTCTTCAGGTGTCTGACACCAGAGACCAGCTTAATTACAAATGGAGGCGTTAAACTGCTTGAGCTCCCATCCAGATGTGTCGCTCGTTAGAGCTCATCAGTGGCTCCTGTCCTCACTGTCCCCCATCGGTAGCTGTCTCCAGTTATCTGTCCTCACTGTCCCCCATCGGTACCTGTCTCCAGTTATCTGTCCTCACTGTCCTCCATCGGTAGCTGTCTCCAGTTATCTGTCCTCACTGTCCCCCATCGGTAGCTGTCTCCAGTTATCTGTCCTCACTGTCCTCCATCGGTACCTGTCTCCAGTTATCTGTCCTCACTGTCCCCCATCGGTAGCTGTCTCCAGTTATCTGTCCTCACTGTCCCCCATCGGTAGCTGTCTCCAGTTATCTGTCCTCACTGTCCTCCATCGGTAGCTGTCTCCATTATCTGTCCTCACTGTCGCCCATCGGTACCTGTCTCCAGTTATCTGTCCTCACTGTCCCCCATCGGTACCTGTCTCCAGTTATCTGTCCTCACTGTCCCCCATCGGTACCTGTCTCCAGTTATCTGTCCTCACTGTCCCCCATCGGTAGCTGTCTCCAGTTATCTGTCCTCACTGTCCCCCATCGGTAGCTGTCTCCAGTTATCTGTCCTCACTGTCCCCCATCGGTACCTGTCTCCAGTTATCTGTCCTCACTGTCCCCCATCGGTACCTGTCTCCAGTTATCTGTCCTCACTGTCGCCCATCGGTGGCTGTCTCCAGTTATCTCTCCTCACTGTCCCCCATCGGTAGCTGTCTCCAGTTATCTGTCCTCACTGTCCCCCCATCGGTGGCTGTCTCCAGTTATCTGTCCTCACTGTCCCCCATCGGTAGCTGTCTCCAGTTATCTGTCCTCACTGTCCCCCATCGGTAGCTGTCTCCAGTTATCTGTCCTCACTGTCCCCCCATCGGTACCTGTCTCCAGTTATCTGTCCTCACTGTCCCCCATCGGTAGCTGTCTCCAGTTATCTGTCCTCACTGTCCCCCATCGGTACCTGTCTCCAGTTATCTGTCCTCACTGTCCCCATCGGTACCTGTCTCCAGTTATCTGTCCTCACTGTCCCCCATCGGTACCTGTCTCCAGTTATCTGTCCTCACTGTCCCCATCGGTACCTGTCTCCAGTTATCTGTCCTCACTGTCCCCCATCGGTACTGTCTCCAGTTATCTGTCCTCACTGTCCCCCATCGGTACCTGTCTCCAGTTATCTGTCCTCACTGTCCCCCATCGGTAGCTGTCTCCAGTTATCTGTCCTCACTGTCCCCCATCGGTAGCTGTCTCCAGTTATCTGTCCTCACTGTCCCCCATCGGTACCTGTCTCCAGTTATCTGTCCTCACTGTCCCCCATCGGTACCTGTCTCCAGTTATCTGTCCTCACTGTCCCCCATCGGTACCTGTCTCCAGTTATCTGTCCTCACTGTCCCCCATCGGTAGCTGTCTCCAGTTATCTGTCCTCACTGTCCCCCATCGGTAGCTGTCTCCAGTTATCTGTCCTCACTGTCCCCCATCGGTACCTGTCTCCAGTTATCTGTCCTCACTGTCCCCCATCGGTAGCTGTCTCCAGTTATCTGTCCTCACTGTCCCCCATCGGTAGCTGTCTCCAGTTATCTGTCCTCACTGTCCCCATCGGTAGCTGTCTCCAGTTATCTGTCCTCACTGTCCCCCATCGGTACCTGTCTCCAGTTATCTGTCCTCACTGTCCCCATCGGTAGCTGTCTCCAGTTATCTGTCCTCACTGTCCCCCATCGGTACCTGTCTCCAGTTATCTGTCCTCACTGTCCCCCATCGGTACCTGTCTCCAGTTATCTGTCCTCACTGTCCCCCATCGGTAGCTGTCTCCAGTTATCTGTCCTCACTGTCCCCATCGGTAGCTGTCTCCAGTTATCTGTCCTCACTGTCCCCCATCGGTAGCTGTCTCCAGTTATCTGTCCTCACTGTCCCCCATCGGTAGCTGTCTCCAGTTATCTGTCCTCACTGTCCCCCATCGGTAGCTGTCTCCAGTTATCTGTCCTCACTGTCCCCCATCGGTAGCTGTCTCCAGTTATCTGTCCTCACTGTCCCCCATCGGTAGCTGTCTCCAGTTATCTGTCCTCACTGTCCCCCATCGGTACCTGTCTCCAGTTATCTGTCCTCACTGTCCCCCATCGGTAGCTGTCTCCAGTTATCTGTCCTCACTGTCCCCCATCGGTACCTGTCTCCAGTTATCTGTCCTCCGTCCCCCATCGGTACTGTCTCCAGTTATCTGTCTCACTGTCCCCCATCGGTACCTGTCTCCAGTTATCTGTCCTCACTGTCCCCCATCGGTACCTGTCTCCAGTTATCTGTCCTCACTGTCCCCCATCGGTACCTGTCTCCAGTTATCTGTCCTCACTGTCCCCCATCACTGTCCTCGTAGTCTTCATGGTTCATCTGAACACATTAAAAGGCTTCTTTTGTCTCCTTTTTGCTTTTATTTTCTGATCTTCTCTCCACTGTTGTAAACACACACACAGGGACACACACACAGGGACACACACACAGGGACACACAGGGACACACACACACACAGGTCACACACACACACAGGGACACACCACACACACCACACACACACACTCTCTCTCTCTCTCTCACACACACACACACACACACACACTTAAAGGGTTTTGACAGTAAACTAGATGAAGACACATTCAGCAGCATTTTCTGGAACTTTATACGTTATAAATTAAACATCTGCACTTTGCTGCATTTATACTGAAGCCTGGGAGACACATTACAATGCATTTACTATGGCAGTGTGTGTTGTGTGTGTTGTGTGGTGTGTGTGTGAGGGTGTGTGTTGTGTGTGTGTGTGTGTGGGGTGTGTGTGTGAGGGTGTGTGTGTGGTGTGTGTGAGGGTGTGAGTGTGTGTGTGAGGGTGTGGTGTGTGTGTGTGTGTGAGGGTGTGTGTGTGGTGTGTGTGAGGGTGTGTGTGTGCCTGTGTGTGTGTGTGTGTGTGTGTGTGAGGGTGTGTGTGTGTGTGCCTGTGTGTGTGCGTGTGTGTGTGACAGAGCAGGTTTTGCTCCACAAACACATCAGTGTACGTGAGCATAAAATGTCAGATGATCCCAAAGGTGGAGAGGATCTGCTGGGATCAGAGCAGGAACTACAGAGCAGGAACTACAGAGCAGGAACTACAGAGCAGGAACTCCAGAGCAGGAACTCCAGAGCAGGAACTACAGAGCAGGAACTACAGAGCAGGAACTCCAGAGCAGCTACAGAACACAAACATCGTTGCCATGAATTATAGAAGCCATTACCGCTGCTAGCATGCTAACACAGTGGATGTCTTTTCTTGTGAGACCAGAAACCTTGAGGGCTCTTTAATAATGGAGCATGAGACAGAAAAAGGCCTCATCACATCACAGAGAGGAGAAGATGAGAAGCAAACTGATGTCTATGACTAGCATGTCTATGACTAGCATGTCTAGGACTAGCATGTCTATGACTAGCATGTTTATGACTAGCATGTCTAGGACTAGCATGTCTATGACTAGCATGTTTATGACTAGCATGTCTATGACTAGCATGTTTTAGCAAACATGCTATCAGCATCTTGGTTCTGAGAAACCACCATCACTGTTGTTGGAGCCGATACTGAGCAGGAAGAGGACAAACGTGATCCTGGGTGACACGGATCAGAAGTAGGACACCGTGATGAGCAGCACAGACGCAGCACAGCCACCCACAGACAGCTGAGACGGGCACAGATGGGACGTGCACGTCTGCAGAGCTGCTGCTATAAATAGGCTGAAGAGTCGTTCCTGACTGACGGCTGCTGAGTGGTGGACGAGCTCATGTCAAAGAGGGACACGTGCTGCAGCAGGACGGGACAGGACGGGACGGGGAGGGGAGAGGGGAGGGACGGGACAGGGAGGGGAGGGACAGGGAGGGACGGGGAGGGACAGGGAGGGGTGGGACAGGAAGGGACAGGGAGGGACGGGGAGGGACGGGGAGGGACAGGGAGGGGTGGGGAGGGACAGGACGGGACGGGACAGGGAGGGGAGGGACAGGGAGGGACGGGGAGGGACAGGGAGGGGTGGGACAGGGTGGGCGGGGCGGGGAGGGACAGGGAGGGGAGGGACAGGGAGGGACAGGGAGGGACAGGGAGGGACGGGACGGGACAGGGAGGGACAGGGAGGGACGGGGAGGGGAGGGACAGGGTGGGACAGGGAGGGACAGGGAGGGGAGGGACAGGGAGGCACGGGGAGGGGAGGGACAGGGAGGGACAGGGAGGGAGGAGGGAGGGACAGGAGGGACAGAGAGGGACGGGGAGGGACAGGAGGGAGGGACAGGGAGGGGAGGGACAGGGAGGGACGGGGAGGGACAGGGAGGGGTGGGACAGGGGGGGGCGGGGCGGGAGGACAGGGGAGGGGAGGGACAGGGAGGGACGGGGAGCAGGGACAGGGAGGGGAGGGACGGGACAGGGAGGGGTGGACCAGGTGGGGAGGGACAGGGAGGGACGGGACGGGGAGGGACAGGGAGGGGAGGGACAGGGTGGGAGGGACAGGGAGGGGAGGGACAGGGAGGGACGGGGAGGGACAGGGAGGGGAGGGACAGGGAGGGACAGGGAGGGACGGGGAGGGGAGGGACAGGGAGGGGAGGGACAGGGTGGGAGGGACAGGGAGGGGAGGGACAGGGAGGGACGGGGAGGGGAGGGAAAGAAGGGGAGGGGAGGGACAGGGAGGGACAGGGAGGGGTGGGACAGGGTGGGAGGGACAGGGAGGGACGGGACGGGGAGGGACAGGGAGGGACAGGGAGGGACGGGGAGGGACAGGGAGGGGAGGGACGGGGAGGGACAGGGAGAGAGGACAGGGGAGGGACGGGGAGGGGAGGACAGGGAGGGGAGGGACAGGGAGGGACAGGGAGGGACGGGGAGGGGAGGGGAAGGGAGGGGACAGGGAGGGACGGGGAGGGGAGGGACAGGGAGGGACGGGACGGGGAGGGACAGGGAGGGGAGGGACGGGGAGGGGAGGGACAGGGAGAGGGACGGGGAAGGGACGGGGAGGGACGGGGAGGGGAGGGACGGGGAGGGACAGGGAGGGGAGGGACAGGGTGGGAGGGACGGGGAGGGACGTCCCAGGACTGTCGTATGCTGGGAAGAGTTCTTTAATTGTGTTACACCTGTTTTCAACGTGTGTTGTCATGGCGAGGGGGCGGAGCTTCAGCTGGTGACAGACACAATTCTGTGGGTGCCTAAAGGTGTGTGTGGTTTTATGCAGATATCTGTGTGCATTTACACACACACACACACACACACACACACACACACACACACCACAACACAACTCTCTCTCTCTCACACACACACACAACACACACACACACACACACACACACACCACACACACACACACACACACTCTCTCTCTCTCACACACACACACAACACAACACACCCACACACACAACACACACACACACACACAGACTAAAAAGGCAGCAAACATCAAGAGGAGCAGATAAACAATAACTGTGGCATCTGTTGCCGGGGGGATATGATGGTCTGATATTATGGTCTGGATATGATGGTCTGGATATGATGGTCTGGATATTATGGTCTGGATATTATGGTCTGGATATGATGGTCTGGATATGATGGTCTGATATGATGGTCTGGATATGATGGTCTGGATATATGGTCTGGATATTATGGTCTGGATATTATGGTCTGATATGATGGTCTGATATTATGGTCTGGATATGATGGTCTGGATATGATGGTCTGGATATTATGGTCTGGATATTATGGTCTGGATATGATGGTCTGGATATGATGGTTGGATATTATGGTCTGGATATTATGGTCTGGATATTATGGTCTGATATTATGGTCTGGATATTATGGTCTGGCCACATGATTCATGAATATCAGAGGAACGTGATGATGACAGACTGATTCTCTGATGGATTCTAATTCACTCCGGAATTCCTTCGCCTCCGGAAGTGGGAAGAAATGAAAAGAAAGATAAAAGGAGGTGAAGAGGGGAAAATATTCCCAAAGAGATGAAAGAGGGATCGGCCCGCTGAGACAGTCGGGAAGACCGGGAACACAGCAGGAGGACACTAGAGGGACAGCAGGACAGCAGGAGGACACTAGAGGGACAGCAGGAGGACACTAGAGGGACAGCAGGAGGACACTAGAGGGACAGCAGGAGGACAGCAGGAGGACACTAGAGGGACAGCAGGAGGACACTAGAGGGACAGCAGGAGGACAGCAGGAGGACAGCAGGAGGACACTAGAGGGACAGCAGGAGGACAGCAGGAGGACACTAGAGGGACAGCAGGAGGACACTAGAGGGACAGCAGGAGGACAGCAGGAGGACAGCAGGAGGACACTAGAGGGACAGCAGGAGGACAGCAGGAGGACACTAGAGGGACAGCAGGAGGACACTAGAGGGACAGCAGGAGGGGACAGCAGGAGGACACTAGAGGGACAGCAGGAGGGGACAGCAGGGGACACTAGAGGGACAGCAGGAGGACAGCAGGAGGACACTAGAGGGACAGCAGGAGGACACTAGAGGGACAGCAGGACAGCAGGAGGACACTAGAGGGACAGCAGGACACTAGAGGGACAGCAGGACAGCAGGGGACACTAGAGGGACAGCAGGTGGACACTAGAGGGACAGCAGGAGGACACTAGGGGACAGCAGGAGGAGGACAGCAGGAGGACACTAGAGGGACAGCAGGAGGACACTAGAGGGACAGCAGGAGGACAGCAGGAGGACACTAGAGGGACAGCAGGAGGACACTAGAGGGACAGCAGGACAGCAGGACAGCAGGAGGACACTAGAGGGACAGCAGGACAGCAGGAGGACACTAGAGGGACAGCAGGACAGCAGGACAGCAGGAGGACATAGAGGGACAGCAGGACAGCAGGAGGAGGACACTAGAGGGACAGCAGGACAGCAGGAGGACACTAGAGGGACAGCAGGACACTAGAGGGACAGCAGGAGGACACTAGAGGGACAGCAGGACAGCAGGAGGACACTAGAGGGACAGCAGGAGGACACTAGAGGGACAGCAGGAGGACAGCAGGAGGACACTAGAGGGACAGCAGGAGGACCACTAGAGGGACAGGCAGGAGGACAGCAGGAGGACACACTAGAGGGACAGCAGGAGGACACTAGAGGGACAGCAGGAGGACAGCAGGAGGACACTAGAGGGACAGCAGGATAGCAGGAGGACAACTGTCCACCTCTAATGAAGTATCAATACACTATATACTGTATATAGAACTGGCTGCCAGCAGAGACGGACCAGCACAGAAGGATACAGATGTTCCTGATGTTCCGTTAGCCTTTTAGCTTAGCTCAGGGGTCACACCTAGCCTGCTATCAGCTACAAACACAAGTGAAGCTATGTTCCATTTGTCCTCGGAAGTCAGAGTTTCTGAGTTCCGAGTGGGAATTCTCAGGAGAAACTCGGAAAGTCGGAGATTCACGATCCCCGAGTTGGCTTTCCAAGATGGCTGACGCGGTTCCACGGTACTCAGAGGCCACGCCCAACAAAACACGCCGAGGTTGAAGGTTGCAGCGCCGCCACACGTGCGTCCACGTCTGAGATTAACGGAACCACCGAGCCTGATGGGACACCGTTGATGCTAATGCTTCAGATTAGCTGACATTAGCATCACGGGTGCCTCAGACAACAAGGAGCCAACAATCAATACCAGCAGATTCCATCGACTGGTTTGGTTCCAGGCCGCGAGGCTCCGCCCCTCACACAACGCTGGGGGGAGGCCCCGCCCCTCCCAACGCTGGGAGGAGGCCCCGCCCCCTCACAACGCTGGGATGAGGCCCCGCCCCCTCATAACGCTGGGAGGAGGGCCCGCCCCCTCACAACGCTGGGAGGAGGCTCCGCCCCCTAAATGGATCATTGCTGCATCAACAGAACCCATCTGGTCCAACAAGAAGCAGAACCACTCAGCTCATGAAAGATTCATCAGGAGAAGAGGAGCAGTAGAGGAGCAGCTAGAGGAGCAGCTAGAGGAGCAGATAGAGGAGCAGAGAGAGGAGCAGATAGAGGAGCAGCATAGAGGAGCAGATAGATAGAGGAGCAGATAGAGGAGCAGCATAGAGAGGAGCAGATAGAGGAGAGCGCTAGAGGAGCAGATAGAGGAGCAGCATAGAGGAGCAGAGCAGATAGAGCAGAAAGGAGGCAGATAGAGGAGCAGATAGAGGAGCAGATAGAGGAGCAGCTAGAGGAGCAGATAGAGGAGCAGATAGAGGAGCAGATAGAGGAGCAGATAGAGGAGCAGCATAGAGGAGCAGATAGAGGAGCAGAGCAGCATAGGGAGCAGATAGAGGGCAGATAGAGGAGCAGCTAGAGGAGCAGATAGAGGAGCAGATAGAGGAGCAGATAGAGGAGCAGATAGAGGAGCAGCATAGAGGAGCAGATAGAGGAGCAGCATAGAGGAGCAGATAGAGGAGCAGCTAGAGGAGGTAGAGGAGCAGATAGAGGAGCAGCATAGAGGAGCAGATAGAGGAGCAGCTAGAGGAGCAGATAGAGGAGCAGATAGAGGAGCAGCATAGAGGAGCAGATAGAAGAGCAGATAGAGAAGCAGATAGAGGAGCAGATAGAGGAGCAGCATAGAGGAGCAGCTAGAGGAGCAGATAGAAGAGCAGATAGAGGAGCAGATAGAGGAGCAGATAGAGGAGCAGCATAGGAGCAGCTAGAGGAGCAGATAGAGGAGCAGATAGAGGAGCAGATAGAGAAGCAGCTAGAGGAGCAGATAGAGGAGCAGCTAGAGGAGCAGATAGAGGAGCAGATAGAAGAGCAGCATAGAGGAGCAGATAGAGGAGCAGCTAGAGGAGCAGATAGAGGAGCAGATAGAAGAGCAGCATAGAGGAGCAGCTAGAGGAGCAGATAGATAGAGGAGCAGATAGAGGAGCAGCTAGAGGAGCAGAGCAGATAGAGGAGCAGATAGAGGAGCAGCATAGAGGAGCGATAGAGGATAGAGGAGCAGATAGAGGAGCAGATAGAGGAGCAGATAGAGGAGCAGCATAGAGGAGCAGTAGAGGAGGAGCAGCTCAGTAATTAGTGAGGAAATCAAGTGTAACTGAGCATCACAGGGTCCAGATGGGCCGAGACAGCAGCAGGAGGAGCTGTTAGACTGTGTGAGTCTGTGTTGTGAGTGTGGGTGTGTGTGTGTGTGTGTGTGTGAGTGTGTGTGTGAGTGTGTGTGTGTGTGTGTGTGTGTGAGTGTGTGTGAGTCTGCGTGTGTGTGTGTGTTTATACTGACTGTTTTTTTCACTTGTGTCTATCAGATTTTGTGTAATCCAGATTAATCCTGATTAATGCTTCTGTTGTCCTCAGACACGCCCCCCCCACGTATCACGCTAAAGTATCACGCTAAAGTATCACGCTAAAGTATCACGATAAAGTTTCACGATAAAGATCAGGGAATATTTGGATTTTCAACTGTGTAAAGAAAAAGTTGAGCAGAGGGGTGGGGGGGCAGAGGTTAGTGGGGGGGGCAGAGGAGTGGGGGGGGAAACAGAGAGGGGTGGGGGGGCAGAGGAGTGGGGGGGAAGAGGAGTGGGCGGGGCAGAGGGGTGGGGGGGGGGCGAGGAGTGGGGGGGCAGAGGGGTGGGGGGGGCAAAACAGAGGGGGGTGGGGGGGCAGAGGTGGCAGAGGGTGGGGGGGCAGAGGAGTGGGGGGGCAAACAGGGAGGGGGGTGGGGGGGCAGAGGTGTGGGGGGGGGGGAGAGGAATTGGGGGGGGGCAGAGGAGTGTGGGGGGGCAAGAAGAAGAAGAACGATGAAGGTGGGAAGTGACAGAAAGGAGGAGGAGCAGGCGAGAGCCTCCAGAGACTAACGGGTGAAGCAGATCAACGGACCGGGGAAGAAACGGACGGGAACACACACACACACACACACCACACAACACACACACACACACACGCCACACGCCACGCCACGACCACCACACACACGCACACACACGCACGCACACACACGCACACACACACACACACACCACGCAACAGCACACACACACACGCACACACACACGCACGCACACACACGCACACACCACACACACACACACACGACACACACAACACGCACACACACGCCACGCACACACACGCACACCCACGCACACACCCACGCACACCTACACACACACACACACACACGCACACACGCACGCACACACACACACACACACAAACACACACCAACACACACAAACACACGCACTAGCGCACACACACACACACGCACACACACACACGCCACACACACACACACCACACACAAACACACACGCACACAACACAAACACACGCACACGCACACACACACAGCACACACACGCACGCACACACACGCACAACACACGCACACAACCACGCACACACACACAAAACCACACACCCACACCACACACACACACACGCACTGCACACACCCACAAACACAAACACACACCCACACACACACTCACACACGCACACACACACACACACACACACACTCACACACACACCCACTCACACACCCACACACACACCACCAAACACACACCACTCACACACTAACACACACACTCACACACACACTCCACACACACTCACACACACACACACTCAGATACACGCACACACACACACACACACACTCACACACACACTCACACACACTCACACACACACTCACACACACTCACACACTCACACACACACACACACTCAGATACACGCACACTCACACACACACCACTGCACCCACATCAGTGTGTGTTTCATACATCCCAACTATTGACCACTAGTGGGCGCTCTAGTAACACATTTTAAGGCTCAAGTTCAAGCTGGTCAGAGGTCAGAGGTCATTAGGGCAAGAAGATGGGAGATGCATTATGTCTATAAAAGTCCCTACAAAGATAGAAGTCCCAGGATGTGTGTGTACTGTAGAGTTGTACTGCATGTGTGATGTTAAACTGTGCACAGGTGCATCACGACACTGAAGATGCTTCATCTGAGTGAAGTGTGTCCTGATCAGGAGCATCACAGGAGCATCACAGGAGCATCACAGGAGCATCACAGGAGCATCACAGGTGCATCACAGGAGCATCACAGGTGCATCACAGGAGCATCACAGGAGCATCACAGGTGCATCACAGGAGCATCACAGGTGCATCACAGGAGCATCACAGGAGCATCACAGGAGCATCACAGGTGCATCACAGGAGCATCACAGGAGCATCACAGGAGCATCACAGGTGCATCACAGGGCATCACAGGTGCATCACAGGAGCATCACAGGAGCATCACAGGAGCATCACAGGAGCATCACAGGTGCATCACAGGAGCATCACGGAGCATCACCGGAGCATCACAGGAGCATCACAGGAGCATCACAGGAGCATCACAGGAGCATCACAGGTGCATCACAGGTGCATCACAGGAGCATCAAGGAGCATCACAGGAGCATCACAGGTGCATCACAGGAGCATCACGACACAAATCAGACGTCCTGAAATGAAAACTGCACCAGCGGCATGATGGGAACAGCCCCGGTTACACTGGGGGGGGCGGGGCACGGAAAATGGTGGGGGGGGCACGGAACAGCCCTGGGGAAAACTGGGGGGGGGGGGGGGGGGGGCGGAAACTGGTGGGGGGCACGGAACAGCTCGGGGAAAACTGGGCCTTCCCGCCGCTTCCTGTCAGAACGGCGCCGCCAGCAGCGGTTTGGACCCGAGGGCTCGTCCAACCTCAGCCGGACGTTAAACTCACCACAGAAGAAGAGACGATGACAGGCGTGATGCAGCTCATCTGCCAGCCAATCAGAGGAGAGCATCGCCTGTAACTACACCGTTAGCGTTAGCGTTAGCACGCCGCCAGACAGAAACCGTCCCGACGGTCAACCATCATGGCCAAGAAGTCCTGTTGCTATAGCAACCAACCCCACAGAAACAGGCTGTGATGCCAAAGAGCTATCACAACATAGAGCTAGCAACGATGATAGCAACGGCTATGTCAACAACTGTAGCAACAGCAGCAACAACTAGTGTAGCAACAACTACTGTAGCAACAACAACTGTAGCAACAGCAACTGTAGCAGCAACAACTGTAGCAACAACTATAGCAACAACTACTGTAGCAACAGCAACTGTAGCAACAGCAACTGTAGCAACAGCAACTGTAGCAACAGTAACTGTAGCAACAACTACTGTAGCAACAACAACTATAGCAACAACTACTGTAGCAACAGCAACTGTAGCAACAACAACGTCACTGGTTGCTTCCTGTATTAATGATGTAAAATGCTGGATGTTTTTTTATTATTTGTGAAAATGTGGTGACTATTGAAATAGCTCAAACACACACACGCACACCACACTCACACATACACACACACACACTCACACACACGTGAAAGCTCAGAAGCGTCGCTCTGCTGCTTCTCCACTCGCTCCCAAACATGATGAGAGGAGGAGTAACGAGGTCAGAAGCACTTAACTGAATGAGGGATGAAGCTGAGCTCTCTGTCACACACACACACACACACACACGCACACACACACCCACCCTCACACAACACCCTCACACACACAACACACACACCCACCACACACACACACACCCACCACACACACACACACACCCGCACACACACACACCCACCACACACACACACCCACCGCACACACACACCCGCACACACACACACACACACACCCACCCACCCACACACACCCACCCTCACACACACACCCTCACACACACACCCTCACACACACACCCACCCGCACACACACACCCACCTCACACACACACCCTCACACACACACCCTCACACACACACCCACCCTCAACACACACACCCACCCTCCACACACACACCCTCACACACACACACACCCTCACACCCACCCACACACACCCACCCTCACACACCCACCCTCACACCACACCCACCCTCGCACACACACCCTCACACACACACCCACCCTCACACACACACCCACCCGCACCACACACCCTCACACACACACACACAACCCTCACACACACCCGCACACACACACCCACCCTCAACACACACACCCACCACACACACACACACACAACCCTCACACACACAACCCTCACACACACACACCCACCCTCACACAACACCCACCCTCACACACACACCCTCACACACACACACACACACCACACACACCCACCACACACACACCCACCCTCACACACACACACCACCCTCACACACACCACACACCCTCACAACACACACCCGCACACACACACCCACACCCACACACCCACACCCACACACCCACCCACCCTCACACACACCTCACACACACACCCTCACCCTCACACCCACCCACCCACACACACACACACCCTCACAACACCCACACCCTCACACACACACACCCACACCCCACACCCACCCACACACACCCTCACACACCCACCCTCACACACACCCTCACCCTAACCCCCACCCACCCACAGACACACACACCCTCACCACACACCCTCACACACACACACACACCCTCACCCTCACACCCACCCACCCACACACACACAACCCTCACACACACACACACACACCCACACCCACCCACACACACCCTCCTGGACGTGTCCTCAGCGTCCAGCAGCAGATTTCACTCAAACATTTAAAGGGTCAGAGTTCACCTCTGGCATCAGCTGCTCCTGTAACCAGGCCAACATCTGCCAACATCTGCCAACATCTGCAGCTCTGCAGCACGACTGCTCACAAAGGAGGGAATATCACTGGAAGGGTGCTAGTTTGAATCCCTGCCCTCATTTGTGGCAGAATATGTGTACATTGGTCCATGTGTACCCCCCCCCACACACACACACTCTCTCTCACATCAGTACTAATGTGGGACAGCAGGTCGGCCAGACGGTGGTGGGACATCTGAGTGTGTGTGTGTGTGTGTGTGTATGTATCTCTGTGTGTGTGTGGGGGGGTGTATGTATCTGTGTGTGTGTGTGGGGGGGTGTATGTATCTGTGTGTGTGTGTGGGGGGGTGTATGTATCTGTGTGTCTGTGCGTGTGCCAGTGTGTGTGTGTGCGTTGGGGTGTGCCCAGTGTGTGAGTGTGTGTGTCTGTGTGTGTGTGTGTATGTATCTGTGTGTGTGGGTATGTATCTGGTGTGTGTGTTGTGTGTGTGTTGTGTGTGTGTCTGTGTGTGTATGTATCTGTGTGTGTGTGTGTCTGTGTGTATGTATCTGTGTGTGTGTGGTCTGTGTGTATGTATCTGTGTGTGTTTGTGTGTGTATGTATCTGTGTGTGTTTGTGTGTGTATGTATCTGTGTGTGTGTCTGTGTGTGTATGTATCTCTGTGTGTGTCTGTGTGTGTATGTATCTGTGTGTGTGTGTGCCAGTGTGTGTGTGTGCGTGTGTGTGTGTCTGTGTGTGTATGTATCTCTGTGTGTGTCTGTGCGTGTGCCAGTGTGTGTGTGTGCGTGTGTGTGTGCCAGTGTGTGTGTGTGGTGTGTCAGTGTGTGTGTGTGTGTGTGTGTGCCAGTGGTGTGTGTGTGTGTGTGCGTGTGCCAGTGTGTGTGTGTGTCTGTGTGTGTGCCAGTGTGTGTGTGCATGTGCCAGTGTGTGTGTGTGTGTGTGTGCCAGTGTGTGTGTGTGTGCCAGTGTGTGGTGTGTGTGCCAGTGTGTGTCTGTGTGTGTATGTATCTCTGTGTGTGTGCCAGTGTGTGTGTGTGTCTTCCCTCTGTCTGTCCTCCAGTTCAGTCACTGGTGTCCAGATGGTCCATCTTGCTGTTCCTGCCCAAACTGGAGCACTGGGCTAAGCTTTCATTAGAGAGGCTTAAACAGCTGCTGTTGTTTCAGTGTGTGTGTGTGTGTGTGTGGTGTGTGGGTGTGGGTGTGTGCGTGTGGGTGTGTGTGTGTGTGGGTGTGTGTGTGTGTGTGTGTTCCATTAGTCTTTCAGGTTTTCATTAATTATTCAGGATTCTCAGGACACTCATCCGACGGTGGTCCTAAATATAGCCGTGAGCTTCTCCACGACCCTGAGAGGATCAGCTGAGATCTTCTCTGATGGAGCAGGAAGTGCAGTCAGGTACAGTTGCCATGGCAACATGATAAACATGTGGCCAGTCAGAGGGATGGTCAACATGAACGTGAGGTGCAGCTTCAACTGACAAGAAGGATGAAGGAACCATCATCATCATCATCATCAACCATCAGGCACCAGCGCCGCTAAACACAAGCTAACAGTTAGCAACAGCATGCGGCTAACGCTAGCTAAACGCTGATCTGATCATCCTGATGGTCCTGAGCCTGTAGGAGTGTGAGTGTGTGTGAGTGTCACTGTGTGTGCGTGTGTGTGTGTGTCACTGTGTGTGTGTGTGTCAGTGTGTGTGTCAGTGTGTGTGCCAGTGTGTGTGTGTGTGTCACTGTGTGTGTCAGTGTATGTGTGTGTGCCTGTGTGTGTCAGTGTCAGTGTGTGTGCCAGTGTGTGTGTGTGTGTGTCACTGTGTGTGTCAGTGTGTGTGCCAGTGTGTGTGTGTGTGTCACTGTGGTGTGTCAGTGTATGTGTGTGTGTCTGTGTGTGTGTCAGTGTGTGTCAGTGTGTGTGTGTGTGTCTGTGTGTGTGTCAGTGTGTGTGTGTGTGCCTGTGTGTGTCAGTGTGTGTGTGTGTGTCAGTGTGTGTGCCAGTGTGTGTGTGTGTCACTGTGTGTCAGTGTATGTGTGTGTGCCTGTGTGTGTCAGTGCCAGTGTGTGTGTGTGTGTTGTGTGTGTGTCAGTGTGTGTGTGTGTGCCTGTGTGTGTCCTGTGTGTGTCCCTGTGTGTGTCTCTGTGTGTGTCTGTGTGTGTCCTGTGTGTGTCCTGTGTGTCTCTGTGTGTGTCCCTGTGTGTGTCCCTGTGTGTCCCTGTGTGTGTCTGTGTGTGTCCCTGTGTGTGTCCCTGTGTGTCTCTGTGTGTGTCCCTGTGTGTCTCCATTCATCAGCTGCTGCAGCCACAAAGCTGCATTGATGCTGCTGAATGGCGGCTCTGCTCTCCTGGCTCCTCTCAGCCTGACCGGGCTCTCCAGCGTGGCCTTGCTCTCCATCTTGGTATGCAGAGCTTCATCCAGCAGGAACCACACAAGCGCTCAGCTGGCTGGTCTGGAGGCTCCTTTCAAAGGTTCCTGTGTTCCTGATGATCCACCTCTGAAGGTTCTTCAGCAGTGAAGGTTCAGTCATGTGACTGAGTCTCAGCCAATCAGAACCCTCCACTCCCTCAGCTCAGCATCATCGCTGCTTCATCATCGCTGCTTCGTCATCGCTGCTTCATCATCGCTGCTTCATCATCGCTGCTTCATCATCGTTGCTTCATCATCGCTGCTTCGTCCCAACATCAGCAGCACGTTCAGGTTTAAAACAAACGGTTTGTGACAATAGCAAAGAACTACACTACCCACAATGCCCCTGTCCCAGAGACACCTGTGATGGACTTAGGGTTAGCTCCGCCCCCGAGCTGCTTCTGTTCTACCACAGCCATGATGAAGGTGGTGGTGATGATGATGAAGGTGATGAAGATGATGGTGATGATGATGAAGGTGATGATGATGATGGTGGTGATGGTGATGATGGTGTGATGATGAAGGTGATGGTGGTGATGATGAAGGTGATGATGATGGTGGTGGTGATGTGATGATGAAGGTTGATGAAGATGATGGTGATGGTGGTGATGATGGTGATGATGATGATGGTGGTGGTGATGATGAAGGTGATGATGATGATGGTGGTGATGATGATGATGATGAAGGTGATGATGATGGTGGTGATGGTGATGAAGATGGTGATGATGCCGGTGGTGATGATGAAGGTGATGATGATGATGATGATGGTGATGATGATAAAGGTGGTGATG
Source organism: Takifugu flavidus (assembly GCF_003711565.1). NCBI lineage: Eukaryota > Metazoa > Chordata > Actinopteri > Tetraodontiformes > Tetraodontidae > Takifugu > Takifugu flavidus. The sequence goes on along the minus strand of NW_026621942.1, from coordinate 12,744 downwards.
ATGAAGGTGATGATGGTGGTGATGAAGATGGTGGTGATGATGATGATGAAGATGGTGGTGATGATGATGATGAAGATGGTGGTGATGATGATGAAGGTGGTGGTGATGATGATGGTGGTGATGGTGATGAAGATGGTGATGATGATGGTGATGATGAAGGTGGTGGTGATGATGAAAGTGGTGGTGATGAAGGTGGTGATGATGATGGTGATGATGAAGGTGGTGGTGATGATGAAAGTGGTGGTGATGAAGGTGGTGATGATGAAGGTGGTGATGATGATGATGATGGTGGTGATGATGATGATGATGGTGGTGGTGATGATGGTGGTGATGATGAAGGTGGTGCTGATGAAGGTGATGTTAATGATGATCATGATGATGGTGATGATGAAGGTGATGATGATGATGCTGATGATGAAGGTGGTGCTGATGGTGGTGATGATGAAGGTGGTGATGATGATGGTGATGATGAAGGTGGTGGTGATGAAGGTGTGATGATGAAGGTGATGTTAATGATGATCATGATGATGGTGATGATGAAGGTGATGATGATGATGATGATGATGAAGGTCCAGGCTCAGAAGTCCAGTAAACTGGCTTCATGTTACTGTGATTCAACATGAAAAGACCAAGATGGAGCCTCAAGCAGAACTTTCCTCCATCCGGACCCAGATCAGCTGGAGCATCAGTCAAAATGTTCCCTCGCGATTTAAAGTGGTTCCGTTTAAAATGATAAAAGTTTGGACCAGAAGAATCAAGGTCGACTCACCAACTCCGATCTTCTCTTCCTCCGTCGGCGTCCACATGATGAGAAGGTCCGGGCTGAAGCCCCGGAGCAGCTCCGGAGCGGAGCGGAGCGGAGCCGGGTGCAGTTTAACCGAGGAGCCGCTCACATCCTGCCCGCGACCTCCATCCCCGCCGGGAGGAGCGGACCCGCCGCCCGCGGAGGAAGCCTGGTGGAGCCGCAGGAATCCGCTCCGGGTCCCCGCAGGAATCCGCTCCGCGCAGCCGCCGCGTCGCCCGCGATGACTCCGCCGCAACCGACAAAGTTGTCGAGAGCTCCGTCCCGCGTCCGTGGGCGGGAGAGCGCGGGGAGTGTGCGTGTGCGCGTGGGGTCCAGCGCGCCACCTGATCTTTAAAGGCTATCAAGCGCACCAAGGTTACGTCATCTGCCATGTTCAGCGTCGTTGCGGCTCACTGACACGCGCGCGCGCCAGTTGCGCGGCTCTGTGTGTGTCTGTGCGCGCGCCAGTGCGTGTGCGTGTTTGGCTGTGCGGGATGCCGTCTTTCTCGACCACACAGTTCACTTTGGACACACGCGACCTGACATGATTCGCAGTGACGTCATCACCTAGCGACAACGTGAACCAACTCATTGGTCCTTTGGCGCCGCCGCGTGGACAAAGTTGTTGCTGCACTGCGCGTCTGTCGGTAACTATGGTGATTTCAGCCGATACCGCAAACATTGAAGCAAAAGTCAATTTTAAATACCAAGATGGCCAATGTCAAAGCTAACGTTAGCTAGCCACAGTGAGCTAATCTAATCTAGCTAATGGATCAATGGGTTACAGTAAAAGATAAACAAATTACCTTGGTATATTTTCGGCACAGCCTTAAAACTGTAAAGAAAAGGTAAATGCTAAGCTAAGTTGAACAACTTGACTTGTTTTCCTGTCAAAATCAAGTGTAATTTGACAGGTTACAAACGTCTGAAGGTTGAAAACCACGAAACACGTGTCAAATTTTTAACAAACTAGTTTTTAAAAGTGCGACCGAGTTCCAGAAAGAGTGAATAAATGCATTCGTTTGGAAAAAGATCTTTTTAATGAATAAAACTTGATTTCCTGAAACATTTTATTCACAAGTGAAAACTATAATCTGCTGTGAAACTGCAGATTTAAGGCTCTGAAAAAGTCTGAAACTTTAACTTATTAAACAATTTCCTTTTTACAGCAGCAGCAACACGGGAGGAAAACGTGTGCACGTGCACGTGCGCGTACGAAGGTCCAGGACAACACGACGGAGAAGTCACATGTCACAAATCTGAATTCAAAGTCAAAATTCGGAAAAATATAAAAGAAAATCTCACAATAAAATAAAAACATTTCAAAAGGAGAAAATAAACAGATGTCATCATCCGAGCGGCCACCAGGGGGCGACCTGCTGCTGTTAGCCTGAAGTTTGACGGAAGAAGAAACTAGAAAAACCTGAAACCTGAGTTTGACCTGAGCTGAATAAAAACCTGGACCCCTGACCCGACCCGTGTCCTGACCCCTGACCTGTGTCCTGACCCCTGTCCTGACCCCCGACCCCTGTCCTGACTCCTGTCCTGACCCAAGTCCTGACCCCTGTCCCGACCCGTGTCCTGACCCCTGACCTGTGTCCTGACCCGACCCGTGTCCTGACTCCTGTCCCCTGTCCTGATTCCTGACCCCTGTCCTGTGTCCCGACCCCTAACCCCTGTCCTGACCCCTGTCCTGACCCCCGACCCCTGTCCTGACTCCTGTCCTGACCCGTCCTGACCCCTGTCCTGACTCCTGTCCTGACCCAAGTCCTGACCCCTGTCCCGACCTGTGTCCTGACCCCTGTCCTGACTCCTGACCCCTGTCCTGACCCCTGACCCGTGTCCTGACTCCCGACCCCTGTCCTGACTCCCGACCCCTGTCCCGACCTGTGTCCTGACCCCTGACCCCTGTCCCGACCCCTGTCCTGACCCCTGACCCATGTCTGACCCCTGACCCCTGTCCCGACCCCTGTCCTGTGTCCTGACCCCTGTCCTGACCCCTGTCCTGACCCCTGACCCGTGTCCTGACCCCTGTCCTGACTCCCGACCCATGTCCTGACCCCTGACCCCTGTCCCGACCCCTGTCCTGTGTCCCGACCCCTGTCCTGTGTCCTGACCCCTGACCCGTGTCCTGACATCATCAGTGGGGGACATCTCCAGGTGCGTCACCGATGGCGACAGACACAGGTGTGGTTGCTGATCAGGTGTCACAGGAGGAACTCCACTGAGAACACGGAGACGAGCATCAGACGACTGCAACCGGAAAACACTCAACTATTATGGGCTGTTGCTCAAGACGTGCTCCAGCCATGGAGCGGTCACCGTGGCAACAGACAGCTGAAGAGAGGCAGCTTTCACTCACAGTCTGGGTCAGACAGGTCCGATCCGCTGTCACTTCCCTCTGACAGGTCCAGGTCTACAGAGACCACCTCGTCCTCGTCCTCGTCCTCGCTGCTCACCAGTCGGGCCATCTGGGGGACAAAGACAGATCAAACGTTTCTCACGTCTGAAAACACGCCCCCCCACGAGAAAAGGCTCCTCCCACTTCCTCGAACAGAACCATGACTCAGCACCTCCTCCTCCGCCGGCTGCTCCTCGTCTCCGTCGGAGTTCTGCAGCTCCATCATCAGAGGATCCGTGTCCACATCGAAGTCCTCGTCCTCGTCGTCGTCGTCCGTGTCCGAGGAATCGTCCTCATCGTCGTCCTGGTCTTCATCGTCCTGGAACCACAGAAGAGGAACGATGGCGTGAAGACCAGAGTGAAAGGAGGAACCAAAGCCAGCACCAAGGATCCACCGGTCCAGGAGGATCCTCCGGTCCAGTAAGGATCCACCGGTCCAGAAGGATCCACCGGTCCAGGAGGATCCACCGGTCCAGTAAGGATCCTCCGGTCCAGAAGGATCCACCGGTCCAGGACACAAACACCACCCTTCAGCAGCAGCAGACCAACGGTTCTTTTAAACGGACCGAACTCTTCCAACCCTGAAGTGTTGGAGTTAAAGTTGAGGAAGTCCGTGGAATTCCCTGATCATTCCCAGCCTTCCTTTGATCTTCCTTTGGTCCAGGGACCAACATAGGGCGGCTGCTCCGTCTCACCTCCTCGTCTCCCTCTTCGGCCAGTTTCTGCCGGCCCACTTCGTAGAGCCGACACACCGTGTCCATGCTCGTCGTGTCCTGGTTCTGCAGGAAAGAGACGGAACGCTTCAGAACCTGCTGGAGGATGAAGGCGGAGCTCATCTGCGGAGGGGCGGAGCCTACCTCGATCACGGCCAGGTAACAGTCCCTGCTGTCGGTGCAGAGGTCAAAGATGTTCTTCTTCACGTCCACCGTGGCTGCAGGAAACGAGATGTTGAGGCCTGATCCTCCTCTCATTAATCAACAGGAAGTGACTCTACCAATGGGCCGGTAGTCCGTGGCATCGAAGGTCCTGAAGGAGGAGCCGAAGGGGCTCTTCACCTGCTGCTCCGTGGCGTCGTCTCATCATCGGCCTGCAGCATCGCTGGGAACCAGGAGAACGGTGAGGAAGCAGTGATCAGCAGTGATCAATAGTGATCAGCAGTGATCAGTAGAGATCAGCAGTGATCAGCAGTGATCAGTAGTGATCAGCAGCAGTGATCAGTAGAGATCAGCAGTGATCAGTAGAGATCAGCAGTGATCAGCAGTGATCAGTAGAGATCAGCAGTGATCAGTAGTGATCAGTAGAGATCAGCAGTGATCAGCAGCAGTGATCAGCAGCAGTGATCAGCAGTGATCAGCAGTGATCAGTAGTGATCAGCAGCAGTGATCAGTAGAGATCAGCAGTGATCAGTAGAGATCAGCAGTGATCAGCAGTGATCAGTAGAGATCAGCAGTGATCAGTAGAGATCAGCAGTGATCAGTAGTGATCAGTAGAGATCAGCAGTGATCAGCAGTGATCAGTAGAGATCAGCAGTGATCAGCAGTGATCAGTAGTGATCAGTAGTGATCAATAGTGATCAGCAGCAGTGATCAGCAGTGATCAGCAGCTGTGATCAGCAGTGATCAGCAGTGATCAGCAGCAGTGATCAGCAGTGATCAGCAGTGATCAGCAGCTGTGATCAGCAGTGATCAGCAGTGATCAGTGATCAGCAGTGATCAGTGATCAGCAGTGATCCTCCACATACCTCCGTACATGACGGTGGCGTTGCTGTTGAAGACCAGCCGGCACTGGTCCAGGGCTGGGACGGTGCGCAGCAGGTGGAAGGTCCTCAGGTCCCACTGGAGGCAGCAGTCAAGGCTGAATCATGACACAGCGAGTTTCTCTACAGACCCGGAGCAGGTTTAGGCCTGTTCCTGTCAGGCTGGATACGATCTCCGTGTTGATGACCACCTCCAGACCGTTGGGGTGGAACACGCCACTGATGTTCATGTTGAATTTGTCGAACTTGTGGATGGCGCTGGAGGCCCGGACGTCCCACAGCACGCCGTCGTTCAGCACCAGGTCATCGCTGGGGTTAAAGGTCGCGCAGTTGCGCTTGTAGTTGTTGGCCAGGACGGGCTCGTTCAGGGTCAGCGTCTTCTGACCCGTCTGGATGTCGTAGATCTGCAACAACAGCCATGAGGAGAAAGATCAGTTGTCCTGAGGGTGAAGGCGGAGGACATGAGAGCGGGGACGGCCGCCCAGACGCAGCAGAACCCGAGAGGAACCCACGTGAGCCACTTCGTCCTTGGTGCCGATGACTCGGTCCTGAGCCAGTTTACTGAACTCCACGTAATGTTCATCTACAAACGAGAGCCTGGGAAGCGAAAGAAAGGCTGAAAACAGCAGAATCACTGGGACGAGTCCACGCGGACCAAAGACACTTTACTTCTTGCTCAAGGCTCCGTCCATGTTCCAGAGCGCAGACAGAGGGAAACTCCAGGACGCAGAGGTGAGCAGCAGCTTCCCGTCCTGGAAGAACCATGAGAGACCCACCGTTAGGACCAGAATCAGAAGGGCTCAAACCCTGTCCAGGGTCCTGGTGCGGCGGCCTCGGGGCTTGATGGACCAGGAGCTTGGAACCATGGGACCCACCCTGGACGGCTCCAGGTGCGTGATGGCCGAGGTGTGGCAGTTGTAGTCGGCCACCTTCTCCCCCGAAGACACGTCGAACAAGTTCAGGCGTCCAAAGCAGGTTCCCAGCATCAGGAAACGCTCGCGGGCTCCAAAGGCACAGCAGGTGAAGCCGCTCTCGTCTCCGTCGCCCTCGTGGAGGACCGTCATCGGGCGGAACCTGAGAGCGTTTCACAAAATAAAGGCGTGAACATGGACGAGGGACAGACCCAAAGACCCTCGGGAGCTGGTGCCGACCTGCTGAATATCAGGTGTCTGTCCAGACAGCCGCGGTCCACGCCGCCATATCTGGGGTGCAGGACCGGGCCCCCAGGCGGGCGGTGAAGTTGGACGAGGCCTGGCTCCTCTGCCTGGGCTCAGGGCAGCGGTGGGGGGTGTAGAGGGAGAAGGGGGGGCAGGTGGTGACGGGGTTGGGGCAGCGGGCGTGCTGCTCCCTCAGGTACTCGGTGATGATGCCGTCCAGGCTGGGGGGGGGGCGCAGCTGCAGCTCCGGCTGCTTCTTCATGGCTGGAGTCTGAGCACACGCAGAAGATCAGGTCAAAGGGATCCGCCCCGGGGGCGTGGCTCGCCTGGATGGGGGCGTGGCTCGCCTGGATGGGGGCGTGGCTCACCTGGGTGGGGGCGTGGCTCGCCTGGATGGGGGCGTGACTCACCTGGATGAAGGCGCCGTGGTCAGACTTCTGCTTCAGTGCCCGGAGCTTCTTCCCCGAGTTGGGATGGACCGCGGGACGCTCCCGTGAGAACAGGATCCGACCCACCGGATGTGAATTCTGCACCGGAGGTCCGTGACGATGGGGGGGGGGAGGGGGGGTGCAGGAGGAGGGGGGGGTGGGCGCCGATGAGGGGGCGAGAAGATGGGGAGGCGGAGACCGAGGACACAGGAGAGGCTCCGGCCTGTCCGGCAGCACGCGCTGTGATCCCACCGGCCGACCTGCAGATCCTGGGATTCCCTGAGGGGGGGGGGGTGGAGGGGGTGGGGGGGCCGCACAGCGAGGTCGCTGACAAATTAGCCTCCTTAACGAGCGTGTGGGCGGTGTGGTGAAGGCCTTTGGCCACCAGGTGGCTCCTGATGAGCATGAGCAGCTCCCTCTCGGAGAAGGTGATGCGTGTCTGAGCCACCACGTTGGCCCTCTGCAGCCGCGCCAGCGAGATGTCCGAGCCCACCAGGAGGGGCTTCCCCGAGACCCGCTCCATCAGCTCGGCCGCGTAGCGGCAGAACCGGGCGTGCTCGCTCCGCTTGTCCTGCAGCACCGGCTCCTTCATCAGCTGGACAGAGAGAAGACGGCAGAAGCACCTGAGTCCTGCTGCTCCTCCGGAGGAACCTCCGGAGGCTCCTCTGGAGGAACCTCCGGAGGTTCTCTGGAGGCTCCTCTGGAGTTCCTCTGGAGGCTCCTCCTCCGGAGGCTCCAGAGGAACCTCCGGAGGCTCCTCCGGAGGTTCCTCCGGAGGCTCCTCCGGAGGTCCTCCGGAGGCTCCTCCGGAGGTTCCTCCGGAGGCTCCTCCGGAGGCTCCTCCGGAGGCTCCTCTGGAGGCTCCTCTGGAGGCTCCTCTGGAGGCTCCTCTGGAGGCTCCTCTGGAGGTTCCTCTAGAGGTTCCTCTGGAGGCTCCTCCGAAGGCTCCTCTGGAGGTTCCTCTGAAGGCTCCTCCTCTGGAGGCTCCTCCGGAGGCTCCTCTGGAGGCTCCTCCGGAGGCTCCTCTGGAGGCTCCTCTGGGGCTCCTCTGGAGGCTCCTCTGGAGGTTCCTCTAGAGGTTCCTCTGGAGGCTCCTCTGGAGGCTCCTCTGGAGGTTCCTCTGGAGGTTCCTCTGCTCACCTGCTGGATGTGGCTGCTGGTGAAGAGCGGCAGCCTGCTGATGATCTGCCTGATGGCGGTGCTGCGGGAGAGCCCGAC
>NW_026621941.1:0-37062 GCF_003711565.1 Takifugu flavidus | reverse complement strand
CATATTGGACCCCTACTGAAAAAAAATTCTTATTTCCAAAAATTTCATATATCAAACCGCACAGTAGAAATTACGTTAAAAAAATGTATCCAATCAGCCTTTACGGCTGGGGGCTAGGGTGGATACATTTTCCGAGTTAGGGTGCTCGCTTGTACTTTTCGCAGTGCATTGTGGGATACACTGAGTGCACTACATAGGGTACAGCGATGCTCACTAACAATTCGGACACTATTGCAAAATGGCGTCCACACTATTGAGTGCACTATGTAGGGTACGGGGGGGGGTTCAGAAACAGCCAACCTGTCTTAGATGACTTCCTGTCTCCCTCACCATCTCCCTCCTCGTTGGCTGGTGTCTACCAGGCACCCTCACCTAGTTTTGTCTAATTTTGGTTACCATCTGTGGGCTTTTTCATTGTCCTTAAATCAATTTATCATGAATAAGTGGTCCCCGTGTGGCCCTCCCTCCTGAAGGAACTGGGCACAACACACACACTCAGAAAGTGTGAGGACCCTCGGATGGAATAATGGACATTTTTGAGAATGGTGTTTACCCCAGAGTTTCCAGTCGGCAGTTTGGAAAGTGGAGAAAACCACAGAGCAGCTTCACTCCTGAATCCTGCAGCCAGTTATACGGTGCAGGTCTGCATGTTATCTGCGTCAGTACTAAACCTACGTTAGTTCTTAGTTGGGTCAGACCTGAATTCACGATATTACAAGGAATGTTTTTAATGTGGTGCATCACAGCAGTGTTGAGAACAGCCTCACTTCACCATCTTAGCAGCTGGTATATAGGTAGAAAAATGAAGACTGACCTGAGCCTCTCCAGTTTACAGTTTGGACTCTCCAGTCCAGAACAGAGCCGCTTCACTCCTGAATCCTGCAACGTGTTGTAGCTCAGGTCCAGAACCCTCAGATGGGAGAGGTTGGACTTCAGAGCTGAGGCCACAGAATCACAGCTGGTCTCTGATAAACTGCAGTCACGTAGTCTAAAATAACAATTATTTTGAGAGCAGACAAATAAAAATCAACATGTACCAGAGCAAAACACAGCTTACAAGCAACAAACCTCTGGTTCTGCACCGGCTTATCTGCCGTATGTTCCTATTTTGGGTTCTTTCAGGGCGGTTGGACAAGATCTCCAGCGTATGTAAAGTGTGTGTAGGTCAAAATACCTTCCAAGTTTGTGAGACCACATTTCTCAATAGCACTCAACTCTTGTCAGGAGTTGGGACAAAGCGACCCACTCCTGACAGCTTGTGGGCGATGCTGCAGCGACCCTGCAATCCCTACACTCTCTGGTGAAACCAAATCAAAGGTTTTAGACACTGCTGGATGCTGGAAGGGTGGCTATAGTCTGGACGCAGAGTTCCCCTGACTGCACATTTCTCCAACAATGATTGGCAGCTGGTGTCACTTGTTCTCCAGATGAGAGAAGGAAAGAGAGCCCCCCCACAGTGTGTTTGATTGCCCCACTGCAAGCTCAATGCTGCCAGAGAACATTGCAGGAGCATCAATTCCCCTCAGGGCATCAACAAGGACCTCAGGAAAAGGTGCAGCTGCCACCTACTAGAGACAAGCACACTGAGCTGAGATTCAAAGCCCTCTCCTCCCAAGAGAAGAGCTTGTTTGTTGGAGGCTCTTCTGGGCGATACCTGGTGCCACAGCTCCAGCTCAGCCCGTCTCTGGAGCTGAGGTGGAGCTGAGCAAGTTTCATGGTTCTCCACCACTTCCTCTGGCTGAGGACCTTCTCAGCTGGTGGTTTCTGCTCCACCTTCCAAGTTGAGCAGGTGATACTTCTGCATTCCTGCCACCAGGGTCTCTGCAGAAAGACTCTTCTCTACTGTTTTATATTAGATTGTAGAAAATTAGGATTTTTGGCTGATGTCTTAGATGTTGTTGACTAAGAGCTGGTTTCTCTTTACTAACATAGAGAGATTCGATGAGAAGAGCAAATGTATTATTTTATGAGCTACTTCCACTACTATTATATTCACATGCTTCCATATTGTCTTAGATTGCAAACTGCATTTATTGCATCGTTCATAGAAAGTCATATTTGTGAGGAGAAAAACTCCAATAAGGTCATTTTCTTTAATGACCATTACAACAGAAGGAGGCGATGAACAAACAGATTTATCTAAAAATGTGTGAAAACTTATGGATGGAAACCTTTTTAAATGGTTGCATTGTGTAGAATCGGTGTAGAATCAACTTGTTGACTTCTGATTTGGACTCCAATGGAAGTGAGGTGCAACAATTGTGGATGCTGAAAGCTTCAGATCTTCATGAAGGTTTCTGTGGTTGGACTGACCTGCTGCCCCTTTAAGAGGGAGGCAGGTTTGGGCTTCTGGCTGGAATGAAGCCACCTCAGATGAGAATGACTGCAGGCTTTCGGTACCAAGGTTTAACAGGGTGCTCACTTCACACTTGGGCTTTTCTCTTTTTTGGGATGGCTTTTCTCAGTAGAGAAGGGGCATGGCACACTGCAGCAGCTTTCTTTTTGGGTTTGCTAGTTTTCCTTCTGATCTTTAAAAGACAGGAAGAACCATTTTTGATTGGTCTGAATGTTTGGGCGGTTTTGTGGTCAGCCTAAAATAAAACAAGACAAATCTACAACTGATACTTCCTTTCTAGTCATTGATGACCATCCTCACATGGGACAGATTTCCACAACCAATTTAATACTGCAAATCTGTCGTGTGTGGTCTTTTTTCTGAGAACTGTAACACTACGTTTATAACAAAGATCAAACATGGAAACATTTATTGTCTAACTAGTTACACCTGGGAAAGTACTGGATCATCTCTGACTGACCTGAGAGTCTCCAGCTCACAGAGAGGATCCTGGAGAAAACCACAGAGCAGCTTCACTCCTGGATCCTGCAGCTGGTTCCTACTCAGGTCCAGAACCCTCAGATGGGAGGGATTGGACCTCAGCGCCGAGGCCAGAGAGTCACAGCTGATCTCTGATAAACTGCAGCCACTCAGCCTGGAAAAGGAATAAATGGGGCAAATAAAAACACATTTCTAAATCTGAAAATGAAGAGAAAAGCAGAAAATGTAAAGAAATTTAGAAAAGACCAACAGAGGCCTCCTGACCTGAGCGTCTCCAGTCTGCAGTTTGGATGCATCATTGCAGAAGACAGTAACTCTATGTCGGCATCTGTCAGGCTTTGGTTCTCTCTTAAGCTCAGCTCCCGTAGATGAGAAGGGTTTGACGTCATTGCTGAGGCCACAACTTCCCAATCACTCTTTGAAAGAAAACGACCAGACAGTCTGTTGTGTATGAAACAAAAATAGTGAGTCAAACTTTGGGATTTCTCATCAACTTATCTGAGAATCTACCTCAACACAAATGTAGCTCATTTCCTGGAAAAGCTAAATTCAACACCGTAGAGCAACAGTTTGAACGACCATCAGATCTGAAATGCAACTGAATTATTCTCAACATTTGTCTTATTTTAGAACAGCTCATAATTACTCAATATTTAAAATGATTACAGCAAATGGTTTAAAGAAACGTGCATCTTTTTATCTGTCTATCGGCTCTTTGGATATTTTGCATTTCATCCAATTTGTACGATCGTGCGTCAAGTCTTAATTCAGCGATCCGATCGATGACATCAGAGTCTCTGGTTGCATCGATTAGTTTTCTTACATTTCCTCTGAACTTCTGAAGTTTATTCCTCTATGTAAGGACCGGGCACTCTTCAGGGTCACACAGCTGGGCACTACGGACTCTGCTCTCTCTTCCTCTTCCATCACACATTCGCTCATTTTTAAATGTGAGTCTAAACGGTTAAGCAGGAACAGTCTGCTGACACAGAAAAGAAGATTAAAGAACATGATTCTCAGCATGAAGACAAGCAGAGGTCTGTCCAATGACGTATTGTCGGCTCATTCACATCCAAATCTATTATATGATGTCACCCTGTAAATCATACAGGCCACATATATATTGGAAAAAAGTTTTGGGACATCTTAAAAGTTTACACCATGTTAAATATAAAATAGTTGTGGAAAAAATGTTTCTCCTGGGTGTTTCAGAAGGTGCGGTGGCATTAGACGGACGCACACAAATACAAATGAAATCATTTTTTATCTGGTTATGGTTTACAAGAAAACCTAAATTCTTTCAAGATGTCAGTTCTCAACATTAAATTCAACAAATAAGATGAGAATGCATTCAAAACTAAACAGAAATACGTCATCACATCATCAAAGTGGGTCAAATGCAGCATCATCTTCTGTCATCTCAGACAGGATTCCAAGAAGAGGATCTTCATTTTCAACAACGCACCTTGACATCTCATCATGGCTCGTCTGTCAGATTACAAGCAGCTTTTTTGATCAGGCGCATCATGTTTCTCACCAACACATGATGGTGCTGGAAAAAACATTTGTAGCCTGACCTAGAGGTCAAAACTCTGCATGGCGTGCACAGCTACTAGTTGCAGCTGGTGGTTGTGGCAGAGGAGATCCCAAACATATCTAGCAAGCTTGTTTTGGAGCAGAGCTTGTCCACCACCTCTGACCCCACTCATCACAGAAGTCCCACCATATCCATGGCCAGGTGTGTTGGCAGCATTGGAGCCAGCCTCAGGAAAAAGGTGTGTCAATATCTCAGAAGTGATGATCAAGTTGACACGACCCAACAGAAGTCAAGCAACCCAACATGCTGAATAGAATAGATGACACACAGCAAAGGGCAAAAAACACCCAATTCTGCTCAGACTAATCTGATCTGACCACATGTACAGGGCCAAAAATATGAAAACACCATGGGTTTAGGTTTCCTTTCGTTTTCTTGACTGCTTCATTCAAAACAAAACACATTTCATAAATGCATAATAACAAATTCATATTCCACAAAGACCCAGTTGTTAAAACAATAAAATGGAATGCCTTGATCTCTCCCTCTTTCCATACTCTCCTTTTTTTAATAAAGGATTGATTGTCCCCTGGTGGAGGGACAAAGAGAGGAGGCTAAAACTGTCGCGTTTGTGTCCCTCTTTCCGTGGATTTTTCCACTAACTGCAAATAATATTGTGACTTATTGTGAGTATTAAAATGTGCTTCCCCAACCTCTAAAATGGTGGCTCAGGGTTAGCGGAAAACGCAGTTAGAGGAAACACGGTACAAAGTTTGATCATCCGTCACAACATTCCCGTCGACCAGCCGCAATGTGCGTCCGAAACACGCGCACGCTCATCGCGCACACGCAGCTTATTAAGCCGCATCTCGCAGCGGAACATTGATTCGAGACGACAGCAGTGAAAGAACCAAATGCTACCTGAATATTAGAGTTTTCCATCAGGGCTCGGTCAGTCCAGATGGAGCCCGAAGTTGAGAACTTTCACTTCCGCTTCTTCCTCTACACGTCTCGTGTTTGTGGTTGGATCGCGTCATATCCAGCACAAGCGCCTCTCTTCAGAACAATTTGGTCCACGTTTGAACTGAAATACTGGGAAACAACTGGAGTTCGTCTGACAGATGTTCGTTTTTGGCTGCGGAATCAAACTGGGTCAACTTTTTGATCTATAGGATCCCCTCTGGTTCAAAGTGTCCCTATAGGATATTGACAGTAGTGACCTTTTGGGGGCTGCACACACCTCTTAATGGTGACGGCACCAACGGAGCTGATCCAGTTGTCATCAGCTGGCCAGTCTGACTCCAGCTCATTAGGGGAAATTTGCTGATCTGGAGGAGAAGCTTTCAAAACTTGACGGGCTGGGGGGGGGGGAAATGACTGTAATTTTGGAATCAGCATGCCAATTTGATTTTTAATCAGAATAATTTAGAATAATTTCAACAGGATATTTTCAAATTGTTCCCCAGTGGAGCTGCCAACTGAATATGGTGACCTGCTGCTACACACAGAAATCCGATGGCTCAGCAGGGGACGGATTTTGCTTCCTTTTTTGTCCCTTTTGAGTGAAATAAAAGAGTTCATGCAGTCCAGAGGGGAAGACGCCGCGCTGCTGGAGGACACTGCCTGGACACTGGACCTTGCATTTTTAACGGACATTACTGGGAAACGGAACAGTTTGAACTGGGAGCTGCAAGGCAAAGGTGAGACTGTTGCTGATAGGATCAGTGCTGTAAATGCATCTAAAGCCAAGATGAACATTTTCTCTGTGCATTTACACATAAAAGGTGCTGCACTTCCCCTCTGTGCAGATGGTGCTGAGAGACAACGCTTCTGCATGTGAGGCTCTGGACTAAAGCGCAGAAAAGTGCTCTCAGCTCATAAAAAGACTTGGGCAAGAGTTTGAGAACAGGTTTTGGGACCTGGATCAGCTTGAGCCATGTGTGTCATTCATTTCTAACCCTTTCATGAACGTGGACATATCATGCATTGCTCAGCAGTTCAGTGCAACCTTCAGCCTGGATGCTGCACAGATGCTAATTGAAATTGGAACATTGTGAAATGAGCTGCAGCTCAAAGCCTCTCAGGCTGCACCAAACTTTTGGTGCCTTGTTGACACAGAAAAGTACAGTGGTGTATGTACAGCAGCTATGAAGGTTGCAAGCCTTTTTGGTTCAACCTCTCTTTGTGAATCAGCCTTTTCTGACAGGAACTTCATCAAGAACCAACACAGAAGACGCCTCCCTGATGCACATCTGCCAGACTCACTCAGAGCTGCACTGTCAAGTTCCCCACCAGAGGACAACACACTGGTAACCGCAGCAACGCCAGGCTTCCCCCCAACGGACAAAGAAACGGACACCAGATTGGTGTCTCCTTCAGAATTTGTTACATGTGTTTGTAAAATGTGACAATTGTTTATGTTAAAATGTTCATGTGGAAAAATCTGAAGTTCAAAACGTAATCAGATTTATTTTAAAATATGAACGTTTATCTTTGTATTTTACATGATTTATTATTTGTACAAACGTGGTGCAAAGTAATTCATGATTTGTTAAAAAATGTCAGTGGCTGGTAAAAATGGGACATTGTGAGCTCCAGCTTATGTCATTAGAATCTACATGATTCAGTTTATTCATGCTTTTAGTGCTCTTTTGACTGAATTTTACCAGGTAAAAATGTACCTTTTCTGCCCCCAATAAAAGAGTTCCTCTGTGTTCTAAGAGTTTAAAGAAAAGCATTTAAAAAAACAGATTTCCTCCAAAAGCCTGGTTTGACCAGCAAGTCTGGCTCATTTACAGTTATTGATGAGCTCTTTTTCTGTGATATCTGCCATTTAAGTCCTAAAAAGCTATTTAAGGGTCATTTTCCGTCCACTTCTCAATCACCGACGTGTCCAGCTTCACAGGACCTGCCCAAAGGTTCCCGTTTCTGTCATCCTCGCAAAAACTAAAAGGACATAAAATATAAATATAAAGACTCATCAACTTTATTTATACCCAATCCTTACATAAACTTCCTCATGCAAATATTTACACTGTATGATATTAAACTATTAGCATTACACAAATGTAATTTAACTTATGCCAAAATGTACATGTAAAAATGTTTTGATCCTCAGTCACATAACACAAAGCAGATAAACACATAAGGAAACACAGTAAAGTTTCAAATTTAAAAAAATATCAAATCTAAAATATATTCACAAAAATAAGCATAAAAATTAAATTGAGAATCTGTGACTGTGTACTTTGCAATCCCTTTCTTATTCTAAGATTATTCTTTTTCTTATTTTAATTATTCCGTTTTTAGAATAGTTTATGGTTGAAGCCAGAACCTCTGAACGGAGGCAAAGCTTGACATGCGGAAAATGGGTGAGCTTCTTAATCACAGAAGAGGAATTTTAAAGTCTTGTTTAATGTGAAGAGGGATAAATAATTAAACTATTAGACTATTTCAGACACTTTCAGCCTCAGCTGTATCGTTTATTATTATTATTATTTTTATTTATTTTTTACAAAAAGCATCTTTACTCTTTGGCCCCATCTACTGTCTGTTGTGTGTCTAATTTGATCCAGCTGGTTGTGTTAGCTTTACCTGCGCAGAGGTTCCTGCTACAATCAGGAACAAATTCCACTTGTTTATTCTCACAGTCTGCTGATAAAATCTATTCTTGTTCTCCTAAAGCTGCAGAAAGCAGCAGTGGGCCTGACTTCATGCTGCACCTCCGAACCTGAGAATGGAGCCGAGCTTCATTGCTAAACAGGATCCACAGGATGGATGATTTGACGTTATTGAGAATAAAAACAGCTGAAAATGGAAGCGGAGATGTTTCAGAGCACCAGAGTTCAGAAAGAGTTTCTAATCAAACACCGCCTTTATCTTTCAAAATATGGTTTCAACCCCTTTAACATGATCAAATAGTCATAACAATGAACAAGTATCACTTGTCCTGTTATTTATACTTGAATTTGTTATGTTTAATACATTTCCGTGTGTGTACAACCACCTCCTCAGCAACGATGCCCAATTCAACGTGGCCTACTACTGCAACGTTCTGGTGGATTCAACAGGTCTCTGCTACTGGTTACCACCCATCAAATATTTCCCCTTTGACTGGCAGAACTGCACGCTCAAATTCACGTATGCATGGGCAGGATTTTTCATTGTTGTTTGAAACGCAGACAAACTGTGACATGATGTTTTAAACTGAGCTGAGTCAAGATTTTATAGAATCTAAACACATATGAGAGGAGAAAAAGGTGCAAAAATAAAATGCACGGTGCAGCTAAACTCTCCCAGTAGGAAAAAAGGCTTTTTAAATTCTGCATTCTGCAAAACTGCATTTCCCATGTTGCCTTGCAGCTCTCTAACGTACAATGCCAAAGAGATCAGGTTGCTCCTGAAGGAAGACATAGTCAATGAAACCAAGTGTACGGTTGAATGGATCATTATTGATCCTGCAAGCTTTACAGGTAACCAAGTAAAGATTCATTTCCATTTATTTTTATTTTTTACTGCATACAGTCCTGGAGCTTGTTGGGGACTTTCAGTGTACTGGATGCTGTTGATACATGCAGAGAAGTTGTTTTCCCCAGAGCCTGAGCCTTCAGACTGGCTGCAGCTCCAACCAGACTGACAGTCATAACTTCATCACTTGTGTCTGAACTCTGGCTTTGACCAACAGAGAATGGTGAGTGGGAGATCATCCACCGACCCGCCAAGAGAAACACCTACAAACACATTCCCATGGAGAGCAACAAGCATCAGGACATCACCTTCTACCTGGTCATCAGACGCAAACCTCTCTCTACGTGGTCAACATCATCATCCCCTGCGTGCTCATCTCCTTCCTGGCCTCGCTGGTCTACTACCTGCCCGCAGACAGTCAGTGCAGAGTCACAGAACGTACTGAAGCCAGCGTCAGGCAGATTAACAGTCTGGGACCTTTTCAGAATCACAACTACATGAACTGAGTTAACCTTCAACAGCACCCAAAGAATCAGACATTATAGCTGAATATCACGCCAGCACGGGACAACACAGCTAATAAAGCAGCAAACATCGGTAGTGGGCGGAGCTGAGGGGCCGCCGTTAATCGAGAAACATAAATTAGCTCCCCAACAGATTTTTGAATATATTTTAAAAAGGATAATAAAAATGTGTGTGTGTGTGTAGGTGGTGAGAAGATGACACTGTCCATCTCGGTGCTGCTCGCTCAGTCTGTCTTCCTACTCTTGATCTCTCAAAGGCTCCAGAAACATCCACGTCCGTTCCTCTTATTGTGAAGTAGGTAAACACACCATTTACTCCACATCACTTTAACTCTGAATCAGATATATTCTGCTTCTCCAAACTATATATACATTAGGGCTGCAGAACCAGGTGACAACCGGCTGAGATTTAAAAAATGGAAAACATCTGAGTGTGTTTGTGCGTTGAAGATATTTGATGTTCATCATGGTGGTGGTGATGGTGGTGGTGCTGAACTGTGTGGTCGTCCTCAACCTCCACTTCAGGACGCCGAGCACGCACGTCATGTCTGAGTGGACCAAACAGGTAAGACACACACATCCTGTTGTCCCTTTGTTGAACAGATGAACATCAGGATATATGAACATGTGACTTAATAACATATGAAACAGGATATATGAACATGTGACTTAATAACTTATGAAAGAGGATATATGAACATGTGACTGAATAACATATGAAAGGGGATATATGAACATATGACTAATAACTTATGAAAGAGGATATATGAACATGTGACCTAATAACATATGAAAGAGGATATATGAACATGTGACTTAATAACATATGAAAGAGGATATATGAACATATGACTTAATAACATATGAAAGAGGATATATGAACATGTGACTTAATAACACATGAAAGAGGATATATGAACATATGACTTAATAACATATGAAAGAGGATATATGAACATATGATTTCATAACATATGAAAGAGGATATATGAACATGTGACTTAATAACATATGAAAGAGGATATATGAACATATGATTTATAACATATGAAAGAGGATATATGAACATGTGACTTAATAACATATGAAAGAGGATATATGAACATGTGATAATAACATATGAAAGAGGATATATGAACATATGACTTAATAACTTATGAAAGAGGATATATGAACATGTGACCTAATAACATATGAAAGAGGATATATGAACATGTGACTTAAACATATGAAAGAGGATATATGAACATATGAATTAATAACATATGAAAGAGGATATATGAACATGTGACTTAATAACACATGAAAGAGGATATATGAACATATGACTTAATAACATATGAAAGAGGATATATGAACATATGATTTCATAACATATGAAAGAGGATATATGAACATATGACTAATAACTTATGAAAGAGGATATATGAACATGTGACTTAATAACATATGAAGAGGATATATGAACATATGACTTAATAACATATGAAAGAGGATATGAACATGTGACTTAATAACCTGAAAGAGGATATATGAACATATGACTTAATAACATATGAAAGAGGATATATGAACATATGATTTAATAACATATGAAAGAGGATATATGAATATGACTTAATAACGTATGAAAGAGGATATATGATGTGACGGCCCACTAGGTGGCCTAACGTCTGGGTTTAATTTGGGATATGGTGTCTTTGGCTGCGCCTGGTCTGGTGTTGTGCTTGGCCTGCAGATGGAGCTGTCTGGACCTGTTTGGGAGGCCACCACTCCAGGTGGGGCTCATTAACCTGATGAACCAGTGATGGCTTGAAAACCCATGTTCAGGAGGAGATGGGGCTGATCGGGCCGAGGGTCAGCTGCTGCCGAACGAAATTGGAAACCTTGCCGAACGCGTCCACTGGAGAGTGCCAGCCTCGTTGGGATTACCCTCGTTGGATTCTGATTATACCCTGTTGCACCCTACTGCTTTCACCGTTACTATTGACTGTTCACTTTACTTTTCAATAAATCCCTTTTTGTTAAAAGTGCTTGGTCTCCCCGTTTATGTTGTGGTCATTCGGAGCCAAGTGGTCATGACATATGGGGGCTCGTCCGGGATTCTGAACTTGTCTGCGGAGTGGTGAGTAACTGCCGCAGCCCAATCTATCGATCAGCTGTTTCTTGCTTGTTGGTGCGCCAGCTGAGTTTGTTGGGGAGACCTTTTGGTTTTGGAGCTTTTCCCGTGGTAGGCTGTAGGGCAATTTGCGCTGTTTTTTGTGTTTTTTGTTATTTTAGCTTGTTGTTTTTGCGCTGCTGCCTGGGCTGAAGACTCAGCCGTGAGGGACAGTTGTTCAGTCAGAACAGCTGAAACTCAGCGGTATCGAGTTTAAAAATTTTGGCTCTGGGGCAGAGCGTGAAGAGACAGGTGGAGTTTGGTGGGAGGCGTTCGATACCGGAATCGCTTCGTTGATTCATTCATTCATTCATTCATTCATTCATTCATTCATTCATTCATTCGTTATTCTCGCCCAGCACGCGTCGGCAGGGTTTATGCCACTTATTGTTAATTGATTGCTCGCTGTGCCATGTCTGACCTTGATTTGTTTTTTTCAGCTCCGACTATAGCCGCACAGGGGACCTTCAGTAAGGCCCAGTTATTGAGGTAGCTGACTACTACCACTTGGAAGTAACCGAGTTAAAGGGGAGAAAGAAACGGGAAGTATTTGATAGCTTGTTAACTTCGTTAATGGAGCTCCAGATGTTGTCGGATGGGACACACATAGAAAAAGCTACCCCTGCAGGTGCGTCAGTTGTCAGTGAGATGGGAGACCATCATATGACGTTCGAGCAGCGCAAAGAATTATTAGTTACAACATGAAACACAAAAGGAGCTGGCTATGCTCAATTTGGAACAAAAGAGACTAGAGTTGAGAACTAAAGAAGAGGAGCGCTTGTTGGAAATGGAACGGATGCGTAATCATCGCAGTGAGCAGGGCAATGTGAATAATATGGTTAAGTTACTGCCTAACTTTAATGAGCGCGATCCAGACATTTTTTTCTCTTTATTTGAGCATGTCGCGACTGAACGTGGCTGGGGCGTTTCGGATCAGGTAATACTGCTCCAAACTGTCTTAACGGGCAAGGGCCAGGAGGCGTTCATTGCGTTGTCATCTGCGGAGAGAAGGGAGTATGAAACGGTGAAAAATGCTGTATTAAAAGCATATGAAAGAATTCCTGAACACCATCGACAGAAATTTAGGAATTGGCGAAAAACGGACAAACAAACTTATACGGACGTGGCCAGAGAACTTGTGAGCCTTTTCAATCGGTGGTGTGTGTCTGTGGGCGCAAATACTTACGAGACATTGACTGATTTATTAATCCTGGAGCAGTTTAGGAACATATTGCCTGAGAGGATTGCAACCTATGTGCAGGAGAATAAAGTAACATCCGCTGCTCAAGCCGCCGTCCTTGCGGACGAATTTGTGTTAACTCACAAACCCTCCCGTGATCGGTCACAATTGGAGTATAGCCGTCCAGATCGTTCTCAACCAGAGTATAGCCGTTTCGGTCGCCGTTTCTTTTCGGGCAATGACGCGCAAAGAGGGCCTTCGAGCAGGCATGGTAATGCAGCCCGCTATCAGGACGATTCGGGTGACAAGTGTCGCTATTGTTATGAGCCAGGCCATTGAAAAAGGAATGTCCTTTACTCGCAGCTCGAAATAAAATTCGTTCTGGGAGCACTAAACCAGTGGGATGTGCGGCTCCAGCTAAAGTTGATGCCCCCCAACTGAGCGTGAGTCGGTGCGCCCGATCCTAAACATAAATGGCAAAGATGTCGCAACTACAACACAACATATCGACTACAGTCCATTTATTACGGAGGAGTTCGTGTCAATTGTGGGCGATACGAAGAAAGTCCGTGTCCGTATTTTGAGGGACACTGGAGCTTGCGTTAGTTTTATTAGTGAAAAGGTTTTGCCTTTTGATGATGTGTCAGACACGGGAACGAGTGTGCTAATTCGTGGAATTGGTCTAAATTCATTTTCAGTGCCAATACATAAAATTCACTTAAGCTCGGGGTTGGTTGATGGAGTTGTAAATGTAGGTGTCCGTCCTACATTGCCAATTGATGGCGTGGATGTCCTTTTGGGCAACAATCTAGCAGGCGGTCGAGTGTGGCCCGAGCCTGTGCCTCCTATGGTTAAAACTAACCCAGTACCAAACACACAGCAGAACGATTGTTCTACAGCGTTTCCTGAGGTCTTTACAGCGTGCGCAATGACGAGGGCTATGTCTAAAAATCTGTCGACACGATCGAGCTCCTCTAACGGGAAATATGTTCCAGTTCTTCCTCCATCACTGTCGCGTGAGAAAGTGAGCCTGGCGCAAAAAGAAGACAAATCTTTGTCCTTTCTGTTTGAGCGAGTGTCCTCAGGCTCTAGTGCAGAGTACGCTATCGATCAAGGTCTCCTGCTACGCAAGTATTCGCCCCCAGGGAAGTCGGATGTGGCAGGTCCGGTGACCCAAGTGGTGATCCCTATAGGGTATCGGGACGTAGTGTTGGAAACTGCGCACGGAGAGGCGTCTGGGCATTTTGGAGTCAATAAAACATATCGGCGAATACTTGAACATTTTTATTGGCCTCGGATAAAACGAGACGTGGCTAAATTGTGAAGTGTTGCCATGTGTGTCAAATGGCTGGAAAGCAAAATGAAAAAATAGAGCCTGCACCATTACAGCCTATTCCGTCGGTGGTCAAACCATTTCGGCATTTAATTATTGATTGTGTGGGGCCGTTGCCGCCGTCAAAGTCGGGTAGCGCTTACCTTTTGACTATCATGTGTCAAGCAACTCGCTATCCTGCGGCCTATCCATTAAGAACAATTACCACCAAAAACGTTCTAAAGGCATTGACACAATTTATGGCCGTATTTGGTATTCCCCGGTCGTCCAGAGTGACAGGGGGTCAAATTTTACGTCGGCTGCTTTTGCGGATGCACTCCGCCAGTTACGTATTCAGCACAATATTAGTAGTGCGTACCATCCTCAGAGCCAGGGTGCTCTTGAGCGTTTTCACGCGTCACTGAAGTCTCTATTGAGAGTTTACTGTATTGATCTTAACCGGGATTGGGAAGAGGGCCTACCCTGGTTGTTACTCGCAGCCAGGAGTGTAGTGCAGGAGAGCACTGGGTTTAGCCCTAACCAATTAGTGTTTGCGCACCAAGTTCGCTGTCCCTTGGATGTTTTACGAGGTGATACCAAAATATCCGATTCACCGGATGACTTGGTTGATTATGTACATGGTTTTCGGCGGAAGCTATTTTTGGCATGGAAGATGGCCAGTGACAATTTAACTGAAGCACAAAAACAAATGAAAAAACGATTTGACAAAAAATCAAAACTCCGTGTGTTTAGTCCAGGAGACCAAGTGCTCGCGTTACTATCTCTCCCTGGGTCTCCGTTCGCTGCAAAGTTTTCGGGTCCTTATGTGATCAAGAGGAAAATCTCTGAGACGAATTACGTGGTGTCTACTCCTGCTCGCAAGCGGGCTACGCAGCTTTGTCACGTTAATCTCCTAAAACCTTATTACACCTCTTCCAATGCTTCGGGGGGAGCGAAAGCAGTAGCTCTGGCTGGGGGCGGGGCGCCGTCTCTTCAGGTGGCAGGTGGAGATGACGGGGTCGGTCCTGATGATGCGGTGCTGCTGGGGAGGTTGGATAATTCTGTTAAATTGGCGGAGTTAGACAAACTTGTGGGACATCTGGGTGAAGATCGCGCTGAAGAATTAAAAGATTTGATTCTGGAGTTTAAATCTTTATTTTCTGACACACCTTCTTGCACCCATTTAATTACACACGATATTGATGTGGGTGAAACAAGCCCAATAAAACAGCGTTTTTACCGCGTGGCACCTAAGAAAAGCAAAGCTTTAGATGATTGTGTGGAGTATTTAGTAAAGAATAATCTGGCTCAGCCTTCATTTTCTAGCTGGGCGTCACCGTGTTGCTCGTACGGAAGGCTGATAACACCTATCGGGTTTGCACCGATTACCGGAAGGTAAACGCGGTGACTAAGCCAGACTCATTCCCTTTGCCTAGGATCGATGACTGTGTTGATCGGGTTGGTGCTGCACAATTCGTGAGTAAATTCGATCTTTTAAAGGGTTATTATCAGATCAGGCTTACTCCGCGCGCACAAGAAATCTCCGCATTCGTTACACCATCTGGGCTCTATT
The DNA here is from genome assembly GCF_003711565.1 of Takifugu flavidus. Taxonomy (NCBI): domain Eukaryota; kingdom Metazoa; phylum Chordata; class Actinopteri; order Tetraodontiformes; family Tetraodontidae; genus Takifugu; species Takifugu flavidus. Next base: position 21,475 of record NW_026621941.1, on the reverse strand, counting down.
CATATCGGGTTATGGGGTTCGGTCTTCGGAATGCCCCTAGCACATTCCAACGGCTCATGAACCGAGTGGTCGCTGGGTTGGAGGGATGCGCTGTTTATTTGGATGATGTAATTGTCCATCGTGAGACGTGGGACGATCACATTGCGCGCACACGCGCGCTCTTTGAGAGATTGGCATCGGCGAACCTCACTCTCAACTTGGCTAAGTGCGAATTCGCAAAAGCTACGGTAACCTACCTAGGCAAAATCGTGGGGCAGGGGGCAGTTCGGCCTGTCAGTGCCAAGGTTGAGGCTATCCATTCCTTTCCTCCTCCTACCACCAAAAAGGAGTTAATGAGGTTTTTGGGAATGGTTGGGTATTACCGGGGGTTTTACGTAAATTTCTCGACGGTGGTTTCACCATTAACAGATTTGTTAAAAGCTAAATCCGTGTTTGTCTGGTCTCCGGAATGTCAGCGTGCATTTGAGAATGCAAAATTCCTGTTGAGTTCAGCACCGGTTTTGGCTGCGCCGCGATTGAATGACCCATTTCAGCTGCAGGTGGACGCGAGTCATGTCGGGGCCGGTGCGGTGCTTTTACAGGCAGATGGAAATGGAATCGATCGTCCAGTATGCTATCTTTCCCGAAAGTTCAAGAACCATCAGCTGAACTATTCGGTTATTGAAAAAGAAGCATTAGCATTGGTTTGGGCGTTGATGCACTTTGATGTTTATGTGGGCGGGGGTCCCAAGTAGTGGTACTCGGACCATAATCCCCTGACGTTTCTAAACTCATTGCAAAACTCCAATCAAAGGTTGATGCGGTGGTCTTTATTCTTACAGCCTTACAATTTAGTGATTAAACACATTCGTGGGCTGGAGAATGTTATGGCGGACGCTCTCTCCCGAGCTCCGTCCGAGTGAGCCTCGGTTGTTCTGTGTCTGTCTGTCCGCCTATGTCTTTGTTTGTCGCCCTTAAATGTGCTTTCCAGTCGCCGGATAGCTGGACGGCCGACAAGTACGCTTGGGTGAGAGACAGGCCGAATGCTTGGGGTCACGTGAGTTGCAAGTGTGAGGCTGTAATGTTTACGAGTGTGCATGAGCATGTGTGTATGAAGGTTTCTTTTGGTTAAAATATTTTCTTTTTCGTTTAATGGGTTTTGGTAATTAACTCCCCCTCCTGCTATGGGCCTTTATCTTTTGGGGGGAGGTGTGACGGCCCACTAGGTGGCCTCACGTCTGGGTTTAATATTTGGGATATGGTGTCTTTGGCTGCGCCTGGTCTGGTGTTGTGCTTGGCCTGAAGATGGAGCTGTCTGGACCTGTTTGGGAGGCCACCACTCCAGGTGGGGCTCATTAACCTGATGAACCAGTGATGGCTTAAAAACCCATGTTCAGGAGGAGATGGGGCTGATCGGGCTGAGGGTCAGCTGCTGCCGAACGAAATTGGAAACCTTGCCGAACGCGTCCACTGGAGAGTGCCAGCCTCGTTGGGATTACCCTCGTTGGATTCTGATTATACCCTGTTGCACCCTACTGCTTTCACCGTTACTATTGACTGTTCACTTTACTTTTCAATAAATCCCTTTTTGTTAAAAGTGCTTGGTCTCCCCGTTTATGTTGTGGTCATTCGGAGCCAAGTGGTCATGACAATGAACATGTGGTTTTTCCACTATAACACACAGACATACACACATCAGTATCAGTGTTCCAAATCCTGTTTTCTTTTTCTGCCAGCTCTTCCTCCAGCGATTACCCCACATCTTGCACATGTCCCGCCCTGCTGAGGCAGAGCCGTACTGGGATGGAGCGTTACCGCGGCGATCCAGCTCAGTGGGCTACATGGCCTCGGCTGAGGAGTACGACAGTGTGAAGTCCCGCAGTGAGCTGATGTTTGAGAAACAGTCTGGGAGACAGGGACTGGTGACCTGAGTCATACACGCTGCCAGGACGTTTCCAGAAACATTTAAACACATGAGATATAGAAGCATAAGTAGCTTCATTTGAGTTCTGAGCTTTGGTGTCTGTGTGGAGCTGTGAAACCACAAGAAGAGCGAGGAACCATCAGCTGTACGCAGAGATCAAGCCGGCTGTGGATGGAGCCACTACATCATTAAACACATGCGCAACAAGAACGACTACAATGAGCTCAGAGGGTTCAAACAGAGTCCTCAACCCAAAGTCTGATTTAAAAAGATCAAAAGTGGCGTAAATGTCTGGTCCTGACAGGAGAAGGATAACTGGAGCGGCATCGCTGGTACAGTAGACCGACTCTGCCTCTTCCTGGTTACCCCGGTGATGACCTTTGACACCGTAATCATCTTTCTGAGGGGAATCTGTAACCAACCACCTCATCTGCCCTTCAAAGGAGACCCGCATGACTCCAGAGAGGAGAACCCACGCCTGCTGTGATGCACACACACAGCCAGGGCTTTTTCCATCGCCATCGTTTCTCTGGGGGAAATGTTGCATTTCTTTATCTTAATAACAACAAATCTTTAGTTTGTTCTATAGGAGCTCCATATGTTTAGTGTCAAAGACTTCTTAGATTGTGTTCATTGCTGGCACATAAAGAAAAATGCTTTGATTTCACTAAAGTGACACAAACCCATCTCAGTACTGTTTTTTATATCCTCTATATTATTGTGCGTAGTCTGTGTAACTGTTGTGCTTTATTTCTGCTGGCTTCTTTAATGGGATGTAAACCAGCCTGACATAATACCAGTTGAGTACTTTATTTGATGTTGCCAAAGGTTTAAAAACAGCCTGACAGAATAAGAAATTGTGAAAATTTAGAGGATGAATTATACCTGGTGGTATCTGATCTTGAAATTTTAGAGTATTTTATAGGGAAGTGAAATAATGTTTGGACCTCTTATCAGGCAAAGAGAAAGTTGTTAAGAACTGCTCTAAACACACCACCTCAGGGGGACTATATCCAAATCTCTCCCTTTACTGATGGGACGTTGAAACGTCAATACGCGGATTCATACATTTAGAACTGGACGTTGCACCAGAACTGGAAGCGCGGACTGATACATTTTTAACAGCGGTCCCGCTTCAGCCCTCCGGGGTTTAATAACAAAATACGAAAAATACGAAAAATTAATTTTGGAAACATTGTTGTCGGTTGTTCGACTTGCCGGCTTTTGCAAAATTTGTGGCAGGACGAGGAACGACTCGGACAGAGCAGGTGGTTTAGACGTCTTTATTCTGCAACCAGCAGACCAACTCTGAATGGCGTGTTGAACTGTGCATCCAATCAAGGGTAACCACGCCCATCACCCCATGCATCACCTGGGTGTGAGATACACCCAAATGTGTCCGCCACACAGCCCCCCCCCGAACACCCAGAAGGGAGAAGAACAGCAGAAAGAGGGAAAGGAAAAATAACAATTTTACATTTCAGTCCCTGACAGGGGTTTTAATCAGCCTGCCATAACGGCTGCGGCGCCCCTCTTCCGGGAACGCAGATGAGTCGCAGGCAGGAGAAACAAAGTCCACAGCAGGCTGTAAATTAGAACAAAGATCATCAGACGGGACATTCTGGACCTTGGGAGGACGGCCCCGACGGGGGACCTGAGCCGGCAACACATCCTGCCCAACCAGCAAATGCGCCGGCTTCAGCCTATCCAACGTGACCCGCTCCGACCGACCACCCATATCGAGCACGAAACTCTTCGCCCCCATCTCGAGCACCCGGAATGGGCCGTCGTACGGAGGGCGAAGGGGTGACCGGTGGGCGTCATGTCGTACAAAAACAAAACGAGCTGTTGCTAAGTCCGTCGGTACAAAGGACCGCGGGAAAAAGTGGAGCACAGGGGATGGAACCAGAGCAGGCCCAGCCGAAAAGTAACTTCCGGCAGGAAAGTTACAAGGAGGCGCACTCTCTGGCAGAAATTCCCCTGGAACACGAAGCGGTTGTCCCAAGACCAATTCCGCAGGCAAAGCATCCAAATCCTCTTTAGGAGCTGAACGCAAACCAAGCATCACCCAAGGTAAACGATCCACCCAGCTGTCATCCGAAAGCGCGGCACGCAATGCTGCCTTGAGTGAACGTGAAAGCGTTCACAAAGCCTGTTAGCCTGAGGATGGTACGCGGTGGTACGGTGAACCTGTGTGCCCAATGACCTAGCCATAGATGACCAGAGTTCCGAGACAAACTGAGGTCCCCTGTCAGAAGTAATGTCGGAAGGGGAGCCAAAACGTGCGACCCAAGCCGAAAGAAATGCTCTAGCGACGTCTGCCGATGTCGTGGAGGAAAGAGGGACCACCTCCGGCCACCTGGTGGTGCGATCCACCATAGTGAGCAGATGAGTGTACCCGTGGGATGGCGGTAAGGATCCCACCAGGTCCACATGCACGTGGTCAAACCGTCTGGCTGGAATCGCGAATGGTTCAAGGGGTGCCTTGGTGTGCTGGTGAACCTTAGCACGCTGACATGCCACACAGGCTGCTGCCCATTCTCTGACCTCCTTGCGAAGGCCAGGCCAGACAAACTTGGCACTCACCAGTTTCACCGATGCGCGGACCCCCGGGTGTGAGAGGGAATGGACCATATCAAAGACCCTGCGGCGCCAGGCCACCGGGACCACAGGTCGGGGACGACCGGTGGAAACGTCACAAAGGAGGGTAGGACCGCCATCCTGTACTACAGCTTTCTCCAGCTTCAAGCCTGTACCGGTGGACTCAAGAGCCCCTATCTCCGGGTCCCCCGACTGGTCAGCCGCCATGGCAGAGAAATCCAGCCCTAAGTGCACAGGACAAATCAACACCCGCGACAGACAATCGGCCACCGGGTTAGCTTTTCCAGCCACGTGCCGAACGTCAGTCGTGAACTCCGACACTGCCGCCAGATGACGCTGCTGACGCGCAGACCAAGGCTCCGACACCTTTGACATAGCGAATGTCAGAGGTTTGTGGTCGACATAAGCCGTGAAAGACCGGCCCTCGAGCAGAAAACGAAAATGACGCGTAGCCAGGTACAATGCAAGTAACTCCCGGTCAAAAACGCTGTACTTCCGCTCATTGTCCCGTAGCTTGCGACTGAAAAATGCAAGGGGCTGCCATGCACCACCCACACTCTGTTCGACCACTGCCCCGACGGCCACATCAGTCGTCAAAGCGATGTCCGCCCGAGGTGCCGGATGGGCCAACAGTGTGGCGTTGGCTAAGGCAGACTTGGCCCCCTCAAACGCCCGGACCCGCTCGGTAGTCCAGTCGACCTGATCAGTAGCCCTCTTCATCCGTAGGGCCTCATACAGTGGCTGCAGGAGGTGGGCTGCCCTGGGGAGAAAACGGTTATAAAAATTCACCATCCCCAAGAATTCCTGCAGAGCCTTAACGGAGACCGGACGAGGAAATTCCGCCACCACTTGCACCTTGGATGGCAATGGAACTGCACCATCAGAAGAAATGCGGTGGCCCAAGAAATCAATCACCGGCAGACCAAACTGGCATTTCGCTGGGTTTACGATCAGGCCATGATCTGCCAGTCGCTGAAAAACCTGCCCAAGGTGGGTCAGGTGCTCATCTGCCGAAGGACTTGCTACCAATATGTCGTCCAAGTAGACGAACACAAAGGTGAGGTCACGCAATACCGAGTCCATTAGCCGCTGAAAGGTCTGTGCTGCCCCCTTCAGGCCAAAGGGCATGCGCAGGAACTCGAAAAGCCCAAACGGGGTAATCACGGCAGTCTTGGGCACATCCTCGGCACGCACCGGAACCTGATGATAGCCCCGCACCAAGTCTACCTTGGAGAAAATGGTAGTGCCTGCCAAGCGAACGGAAAAATCCTGTATGTGCGGAATGGGGTAACGGATGTGATGTTGTTAAGACGACGGAAATCCCCACAGGGCCGCCAAGTGCCATCCGCCTTGGGCACCATATGGAGCGGAGAGGCCCATAGTTTGTTAGAGCGCCACACAATCCCTAAACGCTCCATTGTGGCGAATTCCTCCCTAGCCGTCGCCAACTTCACAGCGTCGAGTCGCCGAGCGCGTGCAAAAACGGGCGGACCCGCGGTGGGAATGAAGTGCTCCACCCCGTGCTTTGTGACGGCCGTGGAAAACGCAGGCGTAGTAAGCGACGGAAAATCACCCAGCAACCGCTGAAAAACATTGCCCGCCGCAGCAAAACTGGCATGTGCCAGCGGCCCAGGTCCCCCCGTCAGACATGGAAAGGTGGCAAAAGACACAGCATCGATTAGACGTCGGTTAGCAACATCCACTAGCAGACCATGAGAACACAGAAAATCTGCGCCTATGATGGGAACAGTAATGGAGGCTAACACAAAGTCCCATGTGAACCTGCGTCCAGAAAAACAAACAGTCACCGACCTGGTACCAAATGTCTCAATAGAGGAACCATTAGCAGCAGTCAGTTGAGGGCCTGCGCCCGAGGATGACAGGTCTGCGCTGCCTGGAGGGAGGAGGCTCTTCTGGGAACCAGAATCCACCAGGAACCCCGCCGGCCTGACAGGGAGTCTTTGACGAACAGCAGCTCCTCCTGTTCACCAGCGCCCACAGCTGCTACTGAGCGCTGGCCCTGGCGTTTCCCTGCGTCTCGAACGCACATGGAAGAACGCAGCGCCGGGCCTTGTGGCCAAAACGCTGGTGGAAGAAACACAGGTCACTCTTCCTCCTCCGGGAGGAAACTCCAGCAACCATCGCCTGGTCTGTGTCCTCTGGTACCAGCAGCCGGGAATCCGCCAACACGCTCTGCACGGAGGTCCACCTCGCAGTCAGCGGCACACGATCCGCTTCCTCAGCCAAACCACGGAAATCACCAGCCGCCAAACTCGGGGAGTTCGCCAAGGCCGCCCGGACCGGATGTGGAAGTTGGCGCAGGAAAATGTGCGGGAAAAGGAACCCGCCTTCGTCTGAGCCCAGCAATGACAGCATGCTGTCCATAAGGTCCACCGCCGAACCATCGCCCAAACCCGGCAGGGAAAGCAGTTTGTCCGCCCTTTCCGCGGCGGATTGGCTGTACCTCCGGAGCAGGAGCTCTTTGATCGCTGCGTACTTTCCGCGCGGTGGCGGATCCCGCAGCAGCTGCATGACGCGGCGAGTGGATTGCTGGTCCAGAGCCGCGACCACCAATAATATTTGGAGTCGTCCTCGGTGACTCCTCGCAGGTGGAAAAGCGCTTCGACATGCTGGAACCACGGGGCCGGGTCGCTCTGCCAGAAGTCGGGCAGCTTCACGGACGCGATGACGCTGGCTGGTTGCGCGTGTCGGGGCGACATTACCGAAGAGGAGATACCATCGTCTGCTGCCTCAAACATGTTCAAAACGGGGTCACCAATGTGGCAGGACGAGGAACGACTCGGACAGAGCAGATGGTTTAGACGTCTTTATTCTGCAACCAGCAGACCAACACTAAATGGCGCGTTGAACAGTGCGTCCAATCAAGGGCTAACCACGCCCATCACCCCATGCATCACCTGGGTGTGAGATACACCCAAATGTGTCCGCCACACGATCAGATAACCTTCAGATAACATTGATAAAGAAGGCTTAATGAAGCGTTTGTGCCAGTCCTGCGAAATAACAGCCACAGGTGCACGTTTATCACCTTTATTAGAGACATGAAGGTGTCAATCATGAACTCGTTCCAGATACCTGCGAGTGGGGAAATGTCTGTTCATCCTCGGTGACACAGAAAACAAAAAAACCCCAAGAATCAAAACTGCCCTCGTCCACCCAGCATCATCTCGAGGAAAAATAACATCCGTAAAAAGGAAAAAAAGAGACTCGACACTGCCAGCAAAAGTACAAGCAAACCGAAAAAGGTGAAACACACAAAAAAACCCAAAAATAAAAATAGAAACGACAAACCTGCGAGCTGCAAGAAAAGTACCAGGTTAAAAATGATTCCTTCAGATAAAGAAAAGAGGAAAGAAAGTCAAAGCAAAGGTCTGGATCGGTGAGGTCGACCCGAAATCACAAAACTCGAAGGCAAACAGCAACACTGCAAAATGCAAACCAAAGCAACCACAACAACAAAAAAGGAACAGAAATGTGGGGAAAATGTCTCAAAACCACCAATCAACGCGTGAAAAATCTCAATACTGACAAAAGCTGCTCGATCGGAACAAAAGTGCAAGTGAGACCGCGTCTGCCACCGGGACCAGAACAACTGCATGCTGGAAACTTGAAGCCTGGATGGGGGGGGGGGGGGCGCTCCGAAGCACCGCGGCAATACTCAAATTCAAACACCAGCAAAAGGAGGAAAAAAATGGGAAAAAGGAGGAAAAAAAGGCGGAGGGGGGGAGGAAAGAGAGAGGAGGGGTGGGCAATAGAAAAGAGCAAAAAAAAATATGCTTGTTGGAAATGTGCTCACCGAGCGGGAGTAAAATGTGGCGAGAAAAATGGGAATGTGGCTCAAAAGACAGTATGGCGGTGCGAGCCGGGACGCGGTGCCTTTTCTCCAGATGTCAGCCTCCAGTTCTGTCATGTGACTCATCCGGATCCCACTTCCAGCAATGAGCGCGCGGCGTCGAACAGCTGATGCTGGAAGCTCGCGGAGTGAGAAAGCGAGTATCCGGAACCTCCCACACCGCCGCCTGCGCCGCCGCCGCCGCCTGCGCCGCCGCCGCCGCGTCGCCCCGCTGCGCCTCTTTAAAGATGCGGGGCTCACGTGGCGTCAGCGCCGCCGCGATGTCCGCGCGCTTCCGTTCGGTGGGAGCGCGAGGCGAGCGGGGCGCCAAGCGCGCGAGGGGGGGGGGGGCAATATTAATAACGCCCTGCGCAGTTTGACGCACGTACGGCGGGTTTTAAAGGTATTTTTAGACGGGAAACGAACGGGTTCGGCGAAAAGGCTCGTGTCTGGACACCGTATTCACCCTTTTGCATCTCTAAGAGGGCAGTTTGACACGTAAAGGTCAAGACGAAGCCAGGAGTTCACGACATTTGACGTGATTGTGCCTCCACGTGGTCCCTTAACTGCTAGCGTGAGTCTAGTTTCACACACGTCCGCCATCAAACCCACATCTCCTCCCCGGAGATGCTTCATCAGACCTGGTCTCTAACGGGGACAGTTGCTGCGTGACTGATGGACAGAGTCTGTAGAAACAGGCCCGAGGGGCACCTATCTCCCCCTAGAGGAAGGCAAGTGTCACTACACCATATCTGACCGCCGCCGATGCTACTTTTGGTGAGTGCGATGCTACACAACGCTCATAATCTGTGGCAGCTAGCAGCGCAGCGGCAGAGATCGCCTCCCCTCCACCTCATTTGCTAACAAATATCAGCTGGAGCGAGTGTCTGTCTTAGGCTATTAAGTGTAAACTTATGGATTAAACCCGTTCATTTATCATTCCTTTCATGTTGACGTCGTTCTCTTTCTCATCTTGAAGAAGAAAAATCAAAGAAGAAAAAAAACCAAAAAAACCAACAGCATAAAATACATGAAAGCTAATTAGCTGTTTTCCTGGAGCTGGAGCTTTGCTAGCTTATTAAGTTACAATTAAAGTCACAAGAACTTGAGCTCGTCAGGAAATCGGGGTCACGTCGAGGTCAGAAAAGGGAAAAACTGTCTCCGGAAAAGCTCCGGCTGTCGGTGGCGGAGCCGGAAGAGGTGTGAAGGTTTCCGACGATTATCATCGAGGGTCCAGAGATGCCGGCTCACAGAGAGCGCTGCCTCGGAACGGGAGGGAAAGCTTCACGGAGGCCGAGAGGACGGTCCGATAAGGCGTCTTCAGTCCTTGCCAGGGCTTCCTCTGTGCTGGAGGAGTAATCATAAAAGGCAGGAACAGATAAGGTTCGGGAAGAGTCGCCCTTTTATTCCAGCCAAGACAAAATAGAAGCATCCGTCCAGCCGCTAGCGCTCAAAACCCCTGGAAGTTTAGGAATTATTAATGGAATTAAGCCTTAAGGAAGCTGAAGCCTGGGACAAACCCACGTTTCCCTTTTTTTTCCCTTTGTGTTTTCTGCACAGCAATAATGTCTAAAGCCGGAGGAGGAAGTGGCCTCCATCTGTCAGCGGGGGGGTCGGAGCGCCGCCGCCCGCCGGCGCAGAAACCACACGTCTAATGGAAGAGAAGAAATATTATCGATACGGCGGCGTCTGTGATGAGAACATTTTACTATAATTCTGTATTGTTTTGACTCAGGATGGAGACGCCGCGGTTAGCCGTCGCTGCCGTTTATTAGCAGGAAACCGCTCCGGCCGATGGGCGTCCGGCGGCGTGACGAGAAGTGCGAGATATCGGGCGGCGACTCGGCGCCGGCCAGCAGTGGATGACGATAAATCAAAACGCTAACTGGGCTCCCGGGGCGTCCACGGCTCATTGTTGCTCATTCCAGCCCGCCGAGTCGACAGAGCGGCGGGCTGGAGGAGCCAGGAAAGCGTCCGGAGTCCAGGCTGTCGGCAGCGGAACTCCTGGTGTTTTTGATTCCATTAACGACTTAAACCAACCGGAAGACAGGCGCTGATTCCAGTCCTGGAAATCTGCTTATTGTGTCTGGGAGACATCAAAGCTCCATCCAACAGACCGCGATTGGCCGGTTAGCATCACTAGCATGCTAAAGCACATGCAAAGACGTACCTAGCCTGGTCAAAGAGATGATATGATTATGGGATTTATTGTGATGTTCCCTCAGGCTAATCAGGTACCTGAACTGCTCTTCTGAAGGATGGCTGTGTGTGTGTGTGTGTGTGCGTGTGTGTGCGTGTGTGTGGTGTGTGCTGAACACTTGAACGTAACAAGCTCATGAAATCTTCCAGGCAGCTCTAATAGCTGCATTTGGAGCTGTACCCCTGGGCTAAAGGGCCGCGCCGCGTCGGTGGGAGTCCCGGCGAGCACCAGCGCACGGCCGCCTGCAGCCGGGCCGTTTCTCAGCAGAACCGGGGCCGTTGCCACTGCTCAGCGGTGCGGCAGAGATGCTGGCCGACACCCAGCACCCGGCTACAAATGCACGGATAATCTAGCGTCCGCGCTGAGTGTCATTATCTAAGAGCAGCGCTAAGGTTGGGGTGGTGGTGGTGGGGGGGGCATGTTTGAGGGAGTGAGGGGAGTGAAGGAGTGGATGTGACACCACCTCTGAGGGTAACTGCGTAGAGCGTTACTATGCTGGAGTTTGTACACTGACACAGAATGTGCAGGCTAACAGCTAGCCTGGAACGTTCCCATTACCTTCTGGGAGCTTCCTATAGACAACAAAGCGTGTCCCAGAGGCATCCTGATGTGATAAACACCCGCTGACCCTCCGTGAGCTGCTGCCACAAACCGCAGCCACCACAGCTAATGGAGCTAGTCCCCTGTTTCCAGGTTAGCGTCTAAACACGCCTGTTCGCGGTGAGAGGAAAACATACTCACGAACAGAAGTGACCTCGGACTCTCTCTCAGAGCGCCGGACGCACTCTCACACTCTCGCATCCAGGTCGGAAAAAAAACAATTTTTGGCTTTTCCACAGTAGTAAAGACGTTCGAAACTAATGAGCAAAGAGCAAAAATAGATCAAAGGTAGAGATTTTAAGATCTGGCAAATGGCAACATTTGACACTAGCGCGGCTCCGGAAATGCCAACTTCATTAGCGTCAAGCGGCCCAGGCTTGATGAAAACTAAGCCGCGGTTTCAGGAGAAGCCGATATGAGAGGAGAGGATTAGCAGCCTGTCAGCAAGCTGCAGGAGAATTCAGGCAGAGCGCGGCGCGAGGTAGCCGCGAGGTAGCCGCGCGGCATCAAAGTTCGCCTTTATTAGAGAATCTAATGAGGATTTGCACATGCAGCAGCAAGTAAATCGCCCCATGAGCGTCGCTGATAGCACCGGCTTTTCCAATCACAGCTTCTGGAAACACGTAGCGTCACCGCTAATTTTTAAAATCTGATCTGGCTCCGTTGATCGCGATCACTGACCCAGGAAGAGAAAATGCAGGAAACACACTAGCTGGTAACGAGCTAACGATTCGAGCGAGCCAAGCACGATCCCTTCTTCCTGAGCTAAAACAGGAGGAAGGCTAATTAGATTAGCTTCACTGATTTCTTCTGACATCGCAGCAGATTTTTTAGTTCGAGCTCAAAAGTTGAGGATTAGCGTTCGGATAACCGCAGCGCTACAATATTCAAATTCTACATCATAATTTCACTTTTAATGAGGCGCCAAGTCATTTCTCCGTGGTCGCCACGGCGACCATCGCCTCGCCGATCGCTGTTACACCGCAGACGGCGGGTAATAAAACGCAACCGCGCCGGAAGCTAGAACAAACCCGACAAACTAAATTAGAAACTTTTTACAGGTCTCTGGTGGGAAATTATAAAAAAAAGTGTTGGTGTTGGTGTAGCTAGCGTCGATATTCCTTTAGCGTGACAGCAGGAGAATGGAAGGCAACGGCCGTCGATCGTCAGCGGTGATTGTAAGGAGCCGCCGGATCGACTCCGACAATCACCCGCAATTAAATCGATTGGACGAATCTCCAATATGGCGGCGGCGAAACAAAGAGGAGAGCGGCGCGATGAATGATTCACCCGGCGTATCGCCCCTGTAATTTGGTTTGACAAGCTAATGAGGCTGCGCCGCGCTGCATGCTAATCGGCGTGCTGTATGCTACAGTTCCGGCTACTGAGGGAAAATAAAAAGGAGGGCGCCAAAAAAAAAGCTGATCTGGATTAAAAACAAAGGAATAAAAAGTCGCGTTTTCATCCATCTGTGAAATAATCTCACATTTGTTCCCATCTCCGGCTCATCTGTAACATCTGTCCAGAATCGCATCCCATCTCCCTTCTCCAAAACACCCTCCCCCCCTCATTTTCTTTCATTTCATTCCAACCCTCAAATCCATCCATCTGGATACGAGAACGCTCCGAGATTTATGTCCCACGCTGCAGCGGGCCCCCGGCGTGTTAGCGCCGTCTTTGGCGCCGCGGCGTCATCGGACGTGATGGAGATGCTGGGACCGGTTCTGCGTTCAGGTGGGTCGGAATGTTTGAGGTTTCGGGATTAGAAATGAACTCCGCATTTGAAATATCCCGCTGTTCTCCGGGTGGCTCCCCTGCCAGAAATGTGATCACAGCGGATTGAATCTCAGTTTCTTCCAGTTTTACTTTTAATGTCGTTAGCTGAGTTTTGGAAATTCGTCTGCGGACTTAATGCCGTTTCTGGAAGCCATTAGCCGCTCCGCTAACAGGTTTGACCTGAATTATATGAATGGCTGCTTTAATATTTGCCTTAAAATGCTAATGTTAGAAGCTAATTCCTTAGTCCCCGTTGTTATTTATTCACTCTTATTTGATTAAACCCTCTCCCCTCAGATCAGGGCTCCAATAACGGAACCGACCACCAGACGGTGTTAAGACGGGCACGCAGCTAAACTTTGGGATCTCATTTCGCTAAAAGCCCATGATCGTGATCCCTCGGGGGGGTGCGGGACACGTTAAATTCCAAACAGAGCAAAGCTCCGCGCCCTCTGAAAACCGGGACAAGCTGCTCAAATAAAGGCAAAAGCACAAATGCTACGACCTGTTCGGCCTCATCGGGTCTCGATAACGGACCGCCGGGAACCCGGACCAGACGAACCCGCTTCGGATACGTCTTGGTTTGGGGAGCTTCGTACAAGAACATCGGCTGTTCCACCAGGAGGGAAGCCCAAAAGTTTCTAAAAACTGGAGATTTGGGACGGAAGGACGGGACGGACGGCACACACACGCACGCACACACACGCACACACACACACGCACACACACACACACAACACACACACACACACACACACACCACACACACAACACACACACACCACACACACAACACACACACACACACAACACACACACACACAACACACACACACACACACACACACAACACACACACACACACACACACACACACACACACACACACACACACACACACACACACACACACACACACACACACACACACACACACACACACACACACACACACACACACAACACACACACACACACACACACACACCACACACACACACACACACACACACACACACACTTTTTCTGCCAGCTCTTCCTCCAGCGATTACCCCGCATCTTGCACATGTCCCGCCCTGCTGAGGCAGAGCCGTACTGGGATGGAGCGTTACCGTGGCGATCCAGCTCAGTGGGCTACATTGCCTCGGCTGAGGAGTACGACAGTGTGAAGTCCCGCAGTGAGCTGATGTTTGAGAACAGTCTGGGAGACACGGACTGGTGACCCGAGTCACACACGCTGCCAGTACGTTTCCAGAAACATTTAAACACATGTGTCACGAATACTTGGCTCAAGGTAGCCATGACATACAAATGGGGAGACCAACGATGAGGATTTTCAACCCAACATAATATTTATTAAAGAACCCAGTGGAATATAAAACAGAAATAGTCCAAATAGTCACAAAGAGGGATTTCCTCCGAAACCCAGAGACATAATCCGCCACATCGCCTGGTTGTTCCGATGGATCCAAATCACCCATCAAAACTGACATTTGGTCACGCACTTTATGTCCAAATACAAGTTCGTTAGGACTAAACCCTGTGCTTTCCTGGACCACTCCCCTCGCCGCCAGCATTAACCACGGGAGTCCCTCTTCCCAACCTCCCTTTAACTCAAGGCTATAGGCTTTTAATAGTGATTTGAGAGACGCATGATAACGCTCCAATACGCCTTGGCTTTGGGGGTGATAAGCACTGCTTATATTATGCTTAACCTGTACCTTTTCCAATGCCTCAAAGGCCTTCGACATAAAATTGGAACCTCTGTCACTCTGGACTATTTTGGGTATACCAAAATCTGAAATAAAATGAGACAAAGCTTTAAAAATGGATTTTGTGGTGATAGACCTCATTGGATACGCTGCAGAATAGCGTGTCGTTTGGCACATTACAGTGAACAGATAGGCATTGCCTGATTTGGACAGAGGCAAAGGCCCAACACAGTCGATAACTAAATAATGAAATGGTTTCTCAACCGGTTGAATGAATAGGCTGAAGGGGCGCAGGTTTAATTTTCTCATTTGGTTTGCCTGCAATCTGACAAATATGACAGGACTTAATAAATGCAGACACATCACGCTTAATTTTTGGCCAGTAAAAATGCTCCAGAATACGCAAATATGTTTTATTTACGCCAAAGTGACCTGCCACATCACCATGTGCTGTTTAAGACCAAATCGCGTAGCTTTCTTGGAACCGCCACCTGCATTACCGGACCTGCCACATCACGGTGTGCAGGTGGCGACCACTCACGCAGCAATAGGCCATTCTGGACTCTCTAAGCACTCTCACTGCCCCTTCACCTGTAACGCTCGCCCACAATTCGGAGAGGCTAGCGTCCTCTTTTTGCGCGGCAACTACGTCATCACGATGTAGAGATGGCGGAAGGACTGGCACAAAAGCGATGGGCTCCTTTCGAGGAGGTTTGCGCTCCGCTTCTATCTTAGCCTTTGCGCACGTCAGCGCACAGCTCGTAAAAACTGAAGGAAATTCTTGCGCGCACTCATCAAATTCGAGGGAAGAACTTGGAGTCACATTAACAACGGGAGGTGGTGGAGACTCAGGCCAAACTCTTCCGCCTGCCAAATTATTCCCCAACAATATATCCACCCCCTCCACCGGCAGATCTTTATGCACCGCCATCACCACCGTTCCATTGACCAAGCCCGACGTTAATTCTATTTTGTGCAATGGAGCAGAAAATGGTTGCAAGTCAATGCCACGAATTAAGACTCTTGCAGCAGTATCAGACACATCAGAAAAATTTAACACATCCTCCCGAATGAGGGTTGTTCCAGAGCCTGTGTCCCTCAAAATGTTCACCCTAACTTTATTGGTATCGCCAACTAAAGACACGGTGCCTTGCGTGATGAATGGAGAATAATCATTTTTATCCAAAGCCTCCCGGTCGTCGGAGGGCAACACTGCCTTGGCAGCGCGCTTGCTTTGGAGAGAAACAGTGCACCCCACAGGCTTAGGAAAACGAGGCCTATTGGAATTCCGAATGCGAGAGTTAAGGACAGGACAATCCCTTTTCCAATGTCCGACTTCATAGCAATAACGACACTTATTGTCTGTTTCAGCCGCTTGCCGTGATGTATTTTTAAAGTCTGATTTTACCGGAGACGCTCCATCAAGCCTTCTACCAAACTCATTCTCAGTGCGCTCCCGACGCACATAATCGCGCTGTGACGTATCCCGAAAAGATTTGAGAGTCAAAATAAACTCATCAGCTAATACAGCCGCTTGCGCTGCAGTTTTAATTTGATGTTCATTTATGTATGTTGCGATTCGCTCAGGCACAATGTTTTTAACTGTTCCAGAACGACCAGATCAAAAAGCTCCTGGAATGTTTTTACGCCCACAGCTGTACACCATCGATTACATAAACTGATAAGTTCTCTTGCCACATCAACATGAGTTTGTTTCTCCGTTTTTTTCCATGTTCGAAACCTCTGACGGTAATGCTCTAGTATGAGCTCATATGCTTTTACGCACTGGTAGGACAGCTTCTCAGATGGAGACAACGCCACGAATGCCTCCTGCCCTTTACCTACCAGGACCTTTTGGAGCAGCAGCACCTGATCAGCATCCGTCCAGCCTCGATCAGCGAGAACATGTTTGAAAAGAGAAAAAAAACACATCAGGGTCACGCTCGTTGAAATTAGGAAGGAACTTGACCATCTGAAACAGGCTATGCTGCTCTCTGCTTTTTCCTGACATTTTAAACATTCGTACTCCAGTAATCTTTCGCTTTCTCTTGCTTGTAACTCCAATTTCTGTTTTCGCATTTGTTGTTCGTGTTCCAAAATCATCTGCTCTCTCTGCAGTAACAACAACTCTTTGCGTTGCTCAAATGTAAAATCGGAACCATCCCACAGAGTCATCTTAGGAGCTACAGCCTCCTGTTGGGTTGTCTCCTGCAAAATTTGGCTCTCCATTAAAGCTTGTAAAATAAATTCACACAGCTCCTCCTTCTTGGAACTTTCGGGAATAGACAAATCAATACCATAATGGTTACTACGTCAAACAGTTGGTTTCTCGTAAGCGCTCTCAATAACCTTTCTGATGGAGCAGAAATAAGAGTATCATAGTCATTCATTGTTTAGCCTATGTATAGGTTCACAAAACTACTGAAACAAAGAATTAAACCACAGGCTATCAATAAGAGATTACAGATGCGCTACGGAGAGATCCCCGTATCTAACACGTCCCCCTCTAAACTCAGCCCTAGTCTTCGCACTCAGCCCCAGAGCAGAAATTTTTAAACACGCGCACCAATGGAATCAAGCCTCCTAGACTGCGGGAAACCTTAAACCACGATTGTGTCTTCCACCCAGGCCGCAGTGCGAAAACAACAAACTAAAATAAACAGCGCAAAAGCGCACTACAGCCTACCACAGGGAACTCTCCAGTGAGATCGCTACTGTTTAAACAACTCGTAATCTCAACCTAGTCAGCTTTCAAATCAAGAGCTTTCACTTGCTTTTTATACCCCCTCAACTAATGAGTTTTGCCAATAATCTCAAAATCGGTCTTCCCCAAAACAAAACAGCTGATAACTTACCAGCTACCCAAGCGTATTACGCACGCTGTACTCAATGAGCGGGTACTCCCCACTTTACCTTCAAAGCGTACCCACCAACATGCACGATCCACGATCCAACTTCACAGCTTCGGACGAGCCCCCATATGTCACGAATACTTGGCTCAAGGTAGCCATGACATACAAATGGGGAGACCAACGATGAGGATTTTCAACCCAACATAATAATTATGAAAGAACCCAGTGGAATATAAAACAGAAAAAGTCCAAATAGTCACAAAGAGGGAAACTCCAAACTCCTGTGACCGTGACAAGCTCAGGGCTCAGCTGACGAACTCCACTGCAGCACACCAGATAGGACGAGAGGGCCTCCTCGACGCTCTCCAGACAGGTTTTATACCTGAGCCGTCAGGCAGCCAATCCCAAGCAGATGGGCCACAGGTGAGCAGGTGAACATGCTGGGTCGACTGGAAACGCTTGGCACTCCCCCTGCAGGTCAGCCAGGGAATTGCTCCTCCAGCCAGCCCCGACAACAGTGAGGCACGACAGAGCCGTCACAACATGAGATATAGAAGCATAAGTAGCTTCATTTGAGTTCTGAGCTTTGGTGTCTGTGTGGAGCTGTGAAACCACAAGAAGAGGGAGGAGCCATCAGCTGTACGCAGAGATCAAGCCGGCTGTGGATGGAGCCACTACATCATTAAACACATGCGCAACAAGAACGACGACAATGAGCTCAGAGGGTTCAAACAGATCCTCAACCCAAAGTCTGATTTAAAAAGATCAAAAGTGGCGTAAATGTCTGGTCCTGACAGGAGAAGGATAACTGGAGCGGCATCGCTCGTACAGTAGACCGACTCTGCCTCTTCCTGGTTACCCCGGTGATGACCTTTGGCACCTTAATCATCTTTCTGACGGGAATCTGTAACCAACCTCCTCATCTGCCCTTCAAAGGAGCCCCGCATGACTCCAGAGACGAGAAACCACGCCTGCTGTGATGCACACACACAGCCAGGGCTTTTTCCATCGCCACGTTTCTCTGGGGGAAATGTTGCATTTCTTTATCTTGATAACAACAAATCTTTAGTTTGTTCTATAGGAGCTCCATATGTTTAGTGTCAAAGACTTCTTAGATTGTGTTCATTGCTGGCACATAAAGAAAAATGCTTTGATTTTACTAAAGTGACACAAACCCATCTCAACACTGTTTTTTATATCCTCTATATTATTGTGCATAGTCTGTGTAACTGTTGTGCTTTATTTCTGCTGGCTTCTTTAATGGGATGTAAACCAGCCTGACATAATACAGTTGAGTACTTTATTTGATGTTGCCAAAGGTTTAAAAACAGCCTGACAGAATAAGAAATTGTGAACATTTAGAGGATGAATTATACCTGGTGGTATCTGATCTTGAATGGCAAATTTTAGAGTATTTTATAGGGAAGTGAAATAATGTTTGGACTCTTGTCAG
The DNA here is from genome assembly GCF_003711565.1 of Takifugu flavidus. Lineage (NCBI taxonomy): Eukaryota > Metazoa > Chordata > Actinopteri > Tetraodontiformes > Tetraodontidae > Takifugu > Takifugu flavidus. The sequence continues at coordinate 2,525 of NW_026621941.1, read as the reverse complement.
GCAAAGAGAAAGTTGCGAAGAACTGCTCTAAAAACACCACCTCAGGGGGACTATATCCAAATCTCTCCGTTTACTGATGGGACGTTGAAACGTCAATATGTGGATTCATACATTTAGAACTGGACGTTGCACCGGAACTGGAAGCGCGGACTGATACATTTTTAACAGCGGTCCTGCTTCAGCCCTCCGGGGCTTAATAACAAAATACGAAAAATATGAAAATTTTAATTTTGGAAACATTGTTGTCGGTTGTTCGACTTGCCGGCTTTTGCAAAAGTGCTAAATACGCGCTAGCATGCATGTTTTAAGCTATCATAGCGGTGTGTTTTACCATGCCCGCGCCCTATAATCCGGAGCGCCTGATGCATGTGTTAAATACAGAAATAGCACCCGTAACTGAGGCTGCACCTTTTAATACGGTGCGCCCTTTGGTCGCGAACATACGGGATATAGAACATAGGGCACGTTTGTGCGTGATATCACTCCGCGTCTGCGCAACGACCACAACCTCCTATCTTTAGTATTGCTGCGCCAACTGGTGGTCTTTTGGGTTGAGGATAACGGTGATCTATATGTAGCTATATGTAGCTATAGCGTCATTGGCCTCCACTCCAGCCACTCTGCTGGTAGTTCCTCAAAAACACTGAGTTTCTAGTGGATGCACAATCTGTGGAAGCCAACATAGAAACTTCTGAAGAGCCAAAGTTCTTGCAACAAAAATATAGTCCCCAATTAGGTTGTTTTGTTATCACACGACCCCGTCCCCATTATCTTAAGAGAATATAAAAGAATGAGTGGAGACAGAAGAGAGAATGAGACGTTTTTGGCGCGTGTCGCTCTTGATTAGTGTTTATTTTTGCAGTAAACTTAAAGGAGGCCTTTTCCCTTTATGTTTGATTAAATTTAAGATGATATTCCATTCTTGACATCTTTAAATTTACAGTATTCATGGGAGATTTATTTGGTCATTTTGCTTCTTTTTATTTCCTTTTCCCACATTTATTCATAGTTTTTATTAGATTGCAATAAATCCTATAACATTGAACAGACTGACTAAAGTCAAATGACCTGCGGTTCCCACCGATAGCCGTCATTCTGATGGGTTTTTGCTGGCTGCAGCTGAAATATTCCAATGCTCCATGTCACAGAGACAGTAAATACTAAACCCTAAAGATTCTGAAGGCATGATGTAAAATAGTAACGTATAATACAGACATTTGAAGAGACAATTAAGAGAATGTTTCCATGCTCATAAGAGTGGCCGAGGAGCCATTTAGAACTTTATAAAGAAGCATTGTGTGATACCAGGAACTAATTTAACTTCAAGGCGAAGCTGCTTCTGCTTTGTCGACCATCGACTGATCTCCTGAAAGTCCACCAGCGCTTTTTAAAAACTGAATTTTTCATCTATGGAGGGAGTAGACGGCAGATGTTTCCACAGATGCTCTTCACCAGTGGTCAGTGAGTGATGCAGCAGATCAGCGGGAGTTGACTGGCTACAACCAGCCATGTCTCAATGTCTCCAGCCCATAGTGTGGATTCTCTACGAGATCAGACAGCAGCTTCACTCCTGAATCCTGCAGCGGTTCCAACTCAGGTCCAGTTTTCTGAGATGGGAGGGATTGGACCTCAGCGCCGAGGCCAGAGAGTCACAGCTGATCTCTGATAAACTGCATTCCCTAATCTAAATAAAGAAGGGAAACTTTTATAAGGTTATAAGTGAAACCAGTATTCATCTAAAAGGTTAATCAAAGGCATGATCTGTAAATATTTAATTTAGTTACAGGTTAAAAAATGATAGTAATATGTAATGACCACAATTCCAACCTCTCAGGTTTGCACTGTTCCAAAGGAGAATATATGTTGTTCTGGCCCTCACTCTTCCCAGGTTCTCCCACCTCTTTCCCTCCCATCTCATCATGGAGATCCATCTCACCTGGGGCTCATCTTTAAAGGCACAACCTGTCTTAGATGACTTCCTGTCTCCCTCACCATCTCCCTCCTCGTTGGCTGGTGTCTACCAGGCACCCTCACCTAGTTTTGTCTAATTTTGGTTACCATCTGTGGGCTTTTTCATTGTCCTTAAATCAATTTATCATGAATAAGTGGTCCCCGTGTGGCCCTCCCTCCTGAAGGAACTGGGCACAACACACACACTCACTAAAGTGTGAGGACCCTCGGATGGAATAATGGACATTTTTGAGAATGGTGTTTACCCCAGAGTTTCCAGTCGGCAGTTTGGAAAGTGGAGAAAACCACAGAGCAGCTTCACTCCTGGTCCTGCAGCTGGTTCTTACTCAGGTCCAGTTCTCTGAGATGGGAGGGATTGGACCTCAGCGCCGAGGCCAGAGAGCCACAGCTGATCTCTGATAAACTGCAGTTAAACAATCTGAAAAATGCAGGATGAGGTTATACGGTGCAGGTCTGCATGTTATCTGCATCAGACTAAACCTACGTTAGTTCTTAGTTGGGTCAGACCTGAATTCACGATATTCCAAGGAATTTTTTTAATGTGGTGCATCACA
>NW_026621940.1:0-57839 GCF_003711565.1 Takifugu flavidus | reverse complement strand
TGTTCCCAAAGTACTGCATGATGGGCAGGCGCAGCGTGCTGAAGATGGTGGCCGGGATGGTCACAGACGCCACTTTGGTTTTCCAGGTCACCCTCCAACAGCACAGCTCGGTGAAGAAGTTGTCGGCGTCGGGAAGGTCGCTGCTGTAAAGGGGAGGCTTGGACTTGAGACTCTCAAACATGTAGCTCACCGTCACGGAGCACGGGACCAGCGAGAGGAAGTTCAGGGCTTCTTTGTGGTCCTCTGAGAAGTGATCCTTGACCGCGCTGATGAGATTGTCCACCAGAGGCACGCTGACGCTGTCCTTGTAGAAGCTGAGCGGCTTAATCAGGCCGTCTCTGGACATCAGGCTTTCGGGCAGCTCAACTTGCACCCCGAGGCTGTGGGCGATGGCGGAGGCCTCGTCGAACCAGTTCTGGTGGAACACTTTGATGGTGGTTTTCACTCGGTTCAGCGTGGCCACGATGCCGCTGATCTGGCACAGCTGAGAGGCGGCGCTCAGGTGGTCCTTCTGCAGCCCTGCACTCAGCTCCCTGGTGAAGGAGGACACGTTCTTCAAAACCACCATGGCGATGATGAAGTCGAACTGCATCACCCTGAGGAGCAGCCCTCCGGCTTGTTCGGACCCGCGTCGCCCCGCTGCGCCTCTTTAAAGATGCGGGGCTCACGTGGCGTCAGCGCCGCCGCGATGTCCGCGCGCTTCCGTTCGGTGGGAGCGCGAGGCGTGCGGGGGGGGGGGGCAATATTAATAACGCCCTGTGCAGTTTGACGCACGTGCGGCGGGTTTAAAGGTATTTTTAGACGGGAAACGAACGGGTTCGGCGATAAGGCTCGTGTCTGGACACCGTATTCACCCTTTTGCATCTCTAAGAGGGCAGTTTGACACGTAAAGGTCAAGACGAAGCCAGGAGTTCACGACATTTGACGTGATTGTGCCTCCACGTGGTCCCTTAACTGCTAGCGTGAGTCTAGTTTCAACACGTCCGCCGTCAAACCCACATCTCCTCCCCGGAGATGCTTCATCAGACCTGGTCTCTAACGGGGACAGTTGCTGCGTGACTGATGGACAGAGTCCTCCTGCTCTCTGAAGCCCCTCTTCAGCTGCGGCGGGGGCCACCTCGGCTCTGAAAATGGAGGTGGTCTGCACCAAATGTCTCTAGTCCAACAGTAAACCAGCACACGTCCCAGAGGGGACTATTAAACCGCCGCAGGCCGACTGTCCCACTTTAATCTCACGCCAGAGACCATTTCCAAGCGTGTCGTCTTCACCTCAGGCGGGGGATCACTGGACACCCCCTGTCCCTGTGGGGGATGAAGACGAGCCACGTTCCTCCGGCGTTTAAGCCGAGGAAGTAAACAAAGAGCAAACAGACAGAACAGATCATTGGCAACAACGTTCACTTAGAACAGGGGGCACAATTTAGAGCAAGCAGCAGCATTATAGCGGCGCCAAATGACTCGTTCATTCAGCAAATACCAGCCTGAGCAGAGCTGCTCACACTCCAGGGTCCTTTTCTTAATATGGCAGCGCTTTAAATGCACCTTTATTCTGCGGGAACCACTCCGGAGCTGCTTTGCACTTTCTTTTGCTGCCAATAAAGGTAAAGAGTAACATGGTAGAAATCAGCAGAGCTGATCCAACACAAACATCTGTCACCGCGGCAACCCCGACACAAGCTAATAACGCTGCTCACTGCTGCTAATACCGCCCAGAAATGGCTACATTAGCCACATGATTGGTCGGCATTTGCCGTTGCTGCGGTAGAATGTTGGAATTTCATCCAAAACTGAAGGAAAAGAAGAGCGTTGCTGCAAATCTGAACCTTTGGTTTCGTCCAAAACAGCTGAATTTGGGACTTTACAGGACAATTTCAGCAGACCAGGACTTCTTTACGTTTCCATTCACAACAAAATGACGGGTCATTTTACCGTCGCGCTGCTCTTTGAAGCACACGTTGTCTTTCTGCGTAACTGTGAAGCTAAAGGAGCGCTGCAGAGCGCGTTTTCTACGTGGTGATGTGAAGGATAAACGTCGACGCTAAAGTGAAGCTCTCACATCCAAACATCTCAGCTCAGCTCTTTCACAGCAGCCAGGTTGGGCTGACCCGTTTTAACCCTCCACAACAGCGGCGAGATCGTCAGAGATAGAAAATCCGTCACCTTCCGAAGGAAAACACTCACGATTCAGCGTTCCTTTATGCTAACGCTGAAGGCTGCTGCTGCTTCGACACGACAGAATCTCCTTTCTGCTGATGCTCTCTGTCCGTGGTGCTGAACACCAGAACCAGGACCGGTTTACAGGTCCACCCCTGTGGGCCTGACCTGTAGAAACAGGCCCGAGGGGCACCTATCTCCCCCTAGAGGAAGGCAAGTGTCACTACACCATATCTGACCGCCGCCGATGCTACTTTTGGTGAGTGCGATGCTACACAACGCTCATAATCTGTGGCAGCTAGCAGCGCAGCGGCAGAGATCGCCTCCCCTCCACCTCATTTGCTAACAAATATCAGCTGGAGCGAGTGTCTGTCTTAGGCTATTAAGTGTAAACTTATGGATTAAACCCGTTCATTTATCATTCATTTCATGTTGACGTCGTTCTCTTTCTCATCTTGAAGAAGAAAAATCAAAGAAGAAAAAAAACAAAAAAACCAACAGCATAAAATACATGAAAGCTAATTAGCTGTTTTCCTGGAGCTGGAGCTTTGCTAGCTTATTAAGTTACAATTAAAGTCACAAGAACTTGAGCTCGTCAGGAAATCGGGGTCACGTCGAGGTCAGAAAGTGGAAAAACTGTCTCCGGAAAAGCTCCGGCTGTCGGTGGCGGAGCCGGAAGAGGTGTGAAGGTTTCCGACGATTATCATCGAGGGTCCAGAGATGCCGGCTCACAGAGAGAGCTGCCTCGGAACGGGAGGGAAAGCTTCACGGAGGCCGAGAGGACGGTCCGATAAGGCGTCTTCAGTCCTTGCCAGGGCTTCCTCTGTGCTGGAGGAGTAATCATAAAAGGCAGGAACAGGTAAGGTTCGGGAAGAGTCGCCCTTTTATTCCAGCCAAGACAAAATAGAAGCATCCGTCCAGCCGCTAGCGCTCAAAACCCCTGGAAGTTTAGGAATTATTAATGGGATTAAGCCTTAAGGAAGCTGAAGCCTGGGACAAACCCACGTTTCCCTTTTTTTTCCCTTTGAAAAAATGGTGATGCAGCAGATGAGCGGGAGTTGACTGGCTTCAACCAGCACTGTCTCAATGTCTCCAGCCCATAGTGTGGATTCTCTACGAGATCAGACAGCAGCTTCACTCCTGAATCCTGCAGCTGGTTGTAATTCAGGTCCAGTTCTCTGAGATGGGAGGGATTGGACCTCAGCGCCGAGGCCAGAGAGTCACAGCTGATCTCTGATAAGCTGCATTCCCTTAATCTAAATAAAGAAGGGAAACTTTTATAAGGTTATAAGTGAAACCAGTATTCATCTGAAAGGTTAATCAAAGGCATGATCTGTAAATATTTAATTTAGTTACAGGTTAAAAAATGATAGTAATATGTAATTACCACAATTCCAACCTCTCAGGTTTGCACTGTTCCAGAGGAGAATATATATTGTTCTGGCCCTCACTCTTCCCAGGTTCTCCCACCTCTTTCCCTCCCATCTCATCATGGAGATCCATCTCACCTGGGGCTCATCTTTAAAGGCACAACCTGTCTTAGATGACTTCCTGTCCCCCTCACCATCTCCCTCCTCGTTGGCTGGTGTCTACCAGGCACCCTCACCTAGTTTTGTCTAATTTTGGTTACCATCTGTGGGCTTTTTCATTGTCCTTAAATCAATTTATCATGAATAAGTGGTCCCCGTGTGGCCCCCCCTCCTGAAGGAACTGGGCACAACACACACACTCAGAAAGTGTGAGGACCCTCGGATGGAATAATGGACATTTTTGAGAATGGTGTTTACCTCAGAGTTTCCAGTCGGCAGTTTGGATCCTGGAGAAAACCACAGAGCAGCTTCACTCCTGAATCCTTCAGTTGGTTCTTACTCAGGTCCAGTTCTCTGAGATGGGAGGGATTGGACCTCAGCGCCGAGGCCAGAGAGCCACAGCTGATCTCTGATAAGCTGCAGAGCTCTAATCTGAAAAATGCAGGATGAGGTTATACGGTGCAGGTCTGCATGTTATCTGCGTCAGTACTAAACCTACGTTAGTTCTTAGTTGGGTCAGACCTGAATTCACGATATTACAAGGAATTTTTTTAATGTGGTGCATCACAGCAGTGTTGAGAACAGCCTCACTTCACCATCTTAGCAGCTGGTATATAGGTAGAAAAATGAAGACTGACCTGAGCCTCTCCAGTTTACAGTTTGGACTCTCCAGTCCAGAACAGAGCCGCTTCACTCCTGAATCCTGCAACGGTTGTAGCTCAGGTCCAGAACCCTCAGATGGGAGAGGTTGGACCTCAGAGCTGAGGCCACAGAATCACAGCTGGTCTCTGATAAACTGCAGCTACTTAGTCTAAAATAACAATTATTTTGAGAGAAGACAAATAAAAATCAACATGTACCAGAGCAAAACACAGCTTACAAGCAACAAACCTCTGGTCCTGCACCGGCTTATCTGCCGTATGTTCCTATTTTGGGTTCTTTCAGGGCGGTTGGACAAGATCTACAGCGTATGTAAAGTGTGTGTGGGTCAAAATACCTTCCAAGTTTGTGAGACCACATTTCTCAATAGCACTCAACTCTTGTCAGGAGTTGGGACAAAGCGACCCACTCCTGATAGCTTGTGGGCGATGCTGCAGCGACCCTGCAATCCCTACACTCTCTGGTGAAACCAAATCAAAGGTTTTAGACACTGCTGGATGCTGGAAGGGTGGCTATAGTCTGGACGCAGAGTTCCCCTGACTGCACATTTCTCCAACAATGATTGGCAGCTGGTGTCACTTGTTCTCCAGATGAGAGAAGGAAAGAGAGCCCCCCCACAGTGTGTTTGATTGCCCCACTGCAAGCTCAATGCTGCCAGAAAACATTGCAGGAGCATCAATTCCCCTCAGGGCATCAACAAGGACCTCAGGAAAAGGTGCAGCTGCCACCTACTAGAGACAAGCACACTGAGCTGAGATTCAAAGCCCTCTCCTCCCAAGAGAAGAGCTTGTTTGTTGGAGGCTCTTCTGGGCGATACCTGGTGCCACAGCTCCAGCTCAGCCCGTCTCTGGAGCTGAGGTGGAGCTGAGCAAGTTTCATGGTTCTCCACCACTTCCTCTCGCTGAGGACCTTCTCAGCTGGTGGTTTCTGCTCCACCTTCCAAGTTGAGCAGGTGATACTTCTGCATTCCTGCCACCAGTGTCTCTGCAGAAAGAGTCTTCTCTACTGTTTTATATTAGATTGTATAAAATTAGGATTTTGGGTTGATGTCTTAGATGTTGTTGACTAAGAGCAGGTTTTCTTTAATAACATAGAAAGATTCGATGAGAAGAGCAAATGTATTATTTTATGAGCTACTTCCACTACTATTATATACACATACTTCCATATTGTCTTAGATTGCAAGCTGCATTTATTGCATCGTTCATAGAAAGTCATATTTGTGAGGAGAAAAACTCCAATAAGGTCATTTTCTTTAATGACCATTACAACAGAAGGAGGCGATGAACAAACAGATTTATCTAAAAATGTGTGAAAACTTATGGATGGAAACCTTTTTAAAATGGTTGCATTGTGTAGAATCGGTGTAGAATCAACTTGTTGACTTCTGATTTGGACTCCAATGGAAGTGAGGTGCAACAATTGTGGATGCTGAAAGCTTCAGATCTTCATGAAGGTTTCTGTGGTTGGACTGACCTGCTGCCCCTTTAAGAGGGAGGCAGGTTTGGGCTTCTGGCTGGAATGAAGCCACCTAAGATGAGAATCACTGCAGGCTTTCGGTACCAAGGTTTAACAGGGGGCTCACTTCACACTTGGGCTTTTCTCTTTTTTGGGATGGCTTTTCTCAGGAGAGAAGGGGCATGGCACACTGCAGCAGCTTTCTTTTGGGTTTTCTAGTTTTCCTTCTGATCTTTAAAAGACAGGAAGAACCATTTTTGATTGGTCTGAATGTTTGGGCGGTTTTGTGGCCAGCCTAAAATAAAACAAGACAAATCTACAACTGATACTTCCTTTCTAGTCATTGATGACCATCCTCACATGGGACAGATTTCCACAACCAATTTAATACTGCAAATCTGTCCTGTGTGGTCTTTTTTCTGAGAACTGTAACACTACGTTTATAACAAAGATCAAACATGGAAACATTTATTGTCTAACTAGTTACACCTGGGAAAGTACTGGATCATCTCTGACTGACCTGAGAGTCTCCAGCTCACAGAGAGGATCCTGGAGAGCACCACAGAGCAGCTTCACTGCTGGATCCTCCAGCTCGTTCCCACTCAGGTCCAGAACCCTCAGATGGGAGGGATTGGACCTCAGCGCCGAGGCCAGAGAGCCACAGCTGATCTCTGATAACCTGCAGTAGTTTAATCTGAAAAATGCAGGATGAGGTTATACGGTGCAGGTCTGCATGTTATCTGCGTCAGTACTAAACCTACGTTAGTTCTTAGTTGGGTCAGACCTGAATTCACGATATTCCAAGGAATTTTTTTAATGTGGTGCATCACAGCAGTGTTGAGAACAGCCTCACTTCACCATCTTAGCAGCTGGTATATAGGTAGAAAAATGAAGACTGACCTGAGCCTCTCCAGTTTACAGTTTGGACTCTCCAGTCCAGAACAGAGCCGCTTCACTCCTGAATCTGCAACGGGTTGTAGCTCAGGTCCAGAACCCTCAGATGGGAGCGGTTGGACTTCAGAGCTGAGGCCAGAGAGCCACAGCTGATCTCTGATAAACTGCAGCACCCCAGCCTGGAAAAGGAATAAATGGGGCAAATAAAAACACATTTCTAAATCAGAAAATGAAGAGAAAAGCAGAAAATGTAAAGAAATTTAGAAAAGACCAACAGAGGCCTCCTGACCTGAGCGTCTCCAGTCTGCAGTTTGGATGCATCATTGCAGAAGACAGTAACTTTACTTCGGCATCTGTCAGGCTTTGGTTCTTGCTTAAGCTCAGCTCCCGTAGATGAGAAGGGTTTGACGTCATTGCTGAGGCCACAACTTCCCAATGACTCATTGAAAGAACATCACCAGACAGTCTGTTGTGTATGAAACAAAAATAGTGAGTCAAACTTTGGGATTTCTCATCAACTTATCTGAGAATCTACCTCAACACAAATGTAGCTCATTTCCTGGAAAAGCTAAATTCAACACCGTAGAGCAACAGTTTGAACGACCATCAGATCTGAAATGCAACTGAATTATTCTCAACATTTGTCTTATTTTAGAACAGCTCATAATTACTCAATATTTAAAATGATTGTAGCAAATGGTTTAAAGAAACGTGCATCTTTTTATCTGTCTATCGGCTCTTTGGATATTTTGCATTTCATCCAATTTGTACGATGGTGCGTCAAGTCTTAATTCAGCGATCCGATCGATGACATCAGAGTCTCTGGTTGCATCGATTGCCCTCAGCTTCTGTTCTATCTGCCTGTTTCCCTTCAAATCATTTTCACTGCACCTTTTGTTGCTAGTGATGAAGTTGCCACCTAACGGGTGTGGAAAGGCTCAAACAACTTTGTGGGTCACATAAAGGCTCCAAACGGAACCGCCACAAAGACCTAAAACACCCATTTAAACCAACGAGGCCGGCTGTTTTTACGTTGAACAAATGAAGCAAAATAGTCACGTGTCATTAGTTAAAATGTGTTTTTCTGTCGTTAGAATACGATGTATACAAACAAACAAAAGTGATTTAATGACATGACAGTAATTTCATGATAGTCAGTTAACTTGTGGCTCCTATTATTCCTGCCTTATGTTGGTTTGTCTGGATTGACCTTTGAACTTATATCCAGCCAGTGTTGAACATTTCTGGATGAATTGTTGTTGTTTTTAATTTATGGACGCTGCAATGGAGATAAAGAATTGAAGGAATGACCACTGGAGGGGGTATTGCTACCTGACATGATCCACTCGCTTGATTTAAACGCCGATGTCCGGCCCCAAAAATCTTTACTTACTGGCCTTCCTGCAGTTCCTCACAGCTGGAATCAGGCGACGTCGTCCCTCCTCTGAGGTGTTGTACTGCACAGGTTCAGCTCATCCAGAACCTCCTCTGACATCTGCAGCAGGTAGGCCAGAGCTGAACAGTGGATCTCTGACAGTCTCCTCTTTGATTTCTTCTCTGACTTCAGGAACTCTTGGATCTCCTGATGGACTGACTGATCCTTCATCTCCATCAGACAGTGGAAGATGTTGATGCTTCTGTCTGGGGAGAATTCATCACTGTTCTCCTCCTTCAGGTTGTTGAGGACCTTCTGGATGGTTTCTGGGTGGCTGTTCCTCTGATCCAACAGTCCACCCAAGATCCTCTGATTGGACTCCAGAGAGAGACCATGAAGGAAGCGAACAAACAAGTCCAGGTGGCCATTTTCACTTTTGAGAGATTTCATTAGTGCTCTCCTGAGGAAGCCATCAAGAGATGTGACTGGTTCAGAATATTCTAGGAACTGATTTATAACCGCTGTGTCTTTCCTGGTGGAACGGTGGAACATGTAGACGGCAGCCAGAAACTCCTGAATGCTCAGATGAACAAAGCAGTAGACTGATTTCTGGAAGATCACACTCTCTCTCTTGAAGATCTCTGTACAAACTCCTGAGTACACCGACACCTCGGAGACGTCCAGTCCACATCGCTCCAGGTCTTCTGAGTAGAACATGATGTTTCCTTTCTCCAGATGTTCAAACGCCAGCCGACCCAACTTCAGAAGGAGTTCTTTATCAGCCTCAGTCAGTTTCCTGGTCTCTGCTTTCCTCCATACTTCTGCTTCTTCCTCTTTATCTGAACCCTCAGGAAGTGTGAGTAGAGGTCAGTCAGGGTTTTGGGCAGCTCTCCTCTCTGGTCTCTGGTCATCATGTCCTCCAGAACTATAGCAGTGATCCAGCAGAAAACTGGGATCAGACACATGATGTGGAGGCTCCTGGAGGCCTTGATGTGTGAGATGATTCTCTTGGACAGATCTTCATCACTGAACCTCCTCCTGAAGTACTCCTCCTTCTGGGAGTCAGTGAAGCCTCGTACTTCTGTGATCCTGTCAACACACGAGGGAGGAATCTGATAGGCTGCTGCAGGTCTGGAGGTGATCCAGATGAGAGCTGAGGGAAGCAGGTTCCCCTGGATGAGGTTCACCAGGAGCACGCCAACGGACGATACTTGTGTGACATCAGAGATGACCTGATGCTTGTTGAAACCCAGTGAAAATCTGCTTTCATCCAGGCCATCAAAGATGAACAGAAGTTTCCAGACAGTCAGATCTTCTGCTCTGATCTTCTGTAATGTTGGATGGAAAACATGAAGCAGTGAGAGAAGACTGTGCTGCTCATCTCTGATCAAGTTCAGCTCCCTGCATGAGAGCGGAAGCACCAGACTGATGTCTTGGTTCTCCAAACCTTCTGCCCAGTCCAGACTGAACTTCTGCACTGAGAAGGTTTTTCCAACGCCGGCGACACCGTTGGTCAGAACCACTCTGATGTGTCTCTGTTGCTCAGATAAGACTTTGAAGATGTCCTGGCACTTGATTGGAGTGTCCTGGATGTTCTTCTTGGAGGTTCTCTCAAGCTGTCTCACCTCATGTTGTGTGTCCACCTCCTCACTTTGTCCCTCAGTGATGTAGAGCTCAGTGTAGATCTTGTTCAGCAGGGTTCCACTTCCTGCTTCATGAGTTCCTTCAGTCACATGTTCACATCTTCTCTTCAGACTCATCTTATGACCTTCTATCACCTCCTGCAGATCACTTCCTGAACATAAGTAAACCAATGATTTCCATCTATAATAAATCATCAACACAACTCCAAATTCATGACATCACAAATTAAATCTCATATTGAACAGTTTTACTTTGTTTGGGCTTCATTTCAGCATCTCCAGATCTGCTTCCAGATTGTGAACAAGAGGACTCTCCTGGTGGAGCTGACTGGTCCCAGTTTGATAGGATGTGCTCCCCCCTCTCACTATGAAACACATCTCTATTAGTCCTTTGATTTATAGGATGAAAGAACCTGATCAAGACTCAATATTGTTCCAGCATTTATGTCTGAATTCATCTTTCAGTTTAAACCTGATTCTTGTTTCTAATCAACACTATTCACATTAAGTCTGTAACTATATGACTGTCTGAGGTTTAAGTGTTAAACATCTCCAATAATAAACTCACAACCTGCTGCTGTTAATGTGACTAACAGCTGCCACACAAACACATCATCACGCTTTAGTTTTCTTACATTTCCTCTGAACTTCTGAAGTCTATTATTCCATGTTTGGAGTGGTCACTCTTCAGGGACACCCAGCTGGGCACTGTGGACTCTGCTCTGTCCTCGTCCATCCTGAGGAAACATCAGAAATAGTGATGAGACTGTGATGAAGGTAAATAATCTGTAGAGGTTGTAGTTAAATAATCCCAATTCACTGCATTTTTATCAAACAGGAACATTTCTAATCCATTCTGGATAACAACTGAATCAATAAATCAATGATGTCTCTGTATCATTTTCATGTTTTCAGAGTTTAAGCTGCTTTTTTAACTGTTCCCTGCAGTGAGAAAAGAACTGGCACCTTTTCCAGCCCCTCATCCTGCAGCACTGAATGTGCTCTAAAGTTCTTTCCAGAGCAAACGTCTCTGCACTTGCAGCAACATGTTGTAGTCATGGATCCGTGAGGAGAACCGGATACAGGAAACGCCCCCACTTTGATCCCAAAACCCAACTGGTGGCCAACGGTGGTCCGGCAACGACGGGGACGCTGGTCCATCGGGCCCACAACACTGGTTTTCCACAGGCCAACATGGTGAAAGGACTGTCTTCAGCTCAGCCACTAAATTATCTGGTGCTACATAAACATACTAGTCAGGACTTTTTAACTTCCCTCCTTTGTTCCCCTCTTCAATTATTTCTATGATCCAAGTCCTCAAAGATCACTGCTCTATTTAAAATAGATGAAAGAAATGACACCCACTCCTGCATTTCTTTCACAGTGGTTCCACAACATAGAACAATAAACCACTGGAGAAAACGTGCAACATGAACCCAAAATCCTGTTGGTGTCCTGTGATCCTGTGTGGATTTAGTTATTTAGTTTATTGTCTTAAATTGGTCCGGCTGAGAGATGCTAACTTGCACACGATTAGATGTTGTTTGACAGGTAATACCAAAATATCCAGCTGTGACCTGGACTGTTGAACAACTCTAATAACTCTAAGAGCTTTTCACCTGTCACAAAAAAGTTTTAAAATGTTGTTAATACCTGTTAAGACTCTCTAACAACGTTAACAGCACAATACTCACTTTACACTCACCTTGTCGCTCTTCCTGCTTCGTCTGAACAGAATACTTTCACTTTTAAAACCTAATCAACAGCTTTATGGCGTATATATTACTACCATTAAAGCGTTCTGGGAGGTTTTAAAGTTCTTTTAGGATCAGTAGCAAAGAGCAGAAAAATAAACTAAACTTCACTTAGAAAGACTATTCAACTATAACTAAAGCCAGACTATAAGAAAGTTAAATAAGACCTCTTCATTTATAATGTATAATGATGTTTTGTGCTAAAACTAAATATGAAGTCTTGTTGAATTTTCTTAAGCCAAGAATTCTTCAGCTCTATGCAGCTCTTCAATAGTAACAAAAATGTTTTCAAATCTTGATTTTATCTCCAAACACAACTGTCAATTCTTTTCAATAATGCTCTTCGTTTCACTCACCTTGTCGGTCTTCAGTCTTCCTGCTCAGTCTGAACGGAATACTTTGACCTTTCCTTTTTCCTCTGTTAATGAACAACTTTATGGCTGTTGATTAATATTCCACTACTGTAAAAGCATTCTGGGAGGGTTCAAGATTAAACGTTGTTTTGCTATTTTAATGCCCTAAATATGTTTTTGCATTTAAATTAAAACTGACTAACTTAGTTAAATAATAAATAAGATTTATGATGCTTGACAGATTTAGAAAGACTTGTAAAAGCAGCATATTTCTGCAGCCCTGGAGTCCAGGAGGAGCAGCAGAGGTCAGAATGTGTCGGAGCGCGTTTAACTATTGTCTGCAGTTCCACGCGTGTCCACCGGGTGGCGGTAAAGCACCACATGATATTTCTCCTTTTTGGAACTTCTTCAGCTGCGTTGAGCTTTAAATCTTCACCTGTCGCTCCCTTTAAGCTCTAAACTTTGCGGTTCTGTGTGTAGTTTGTTGGTTTAAATATTTCTGATGAATTCTGATGACGACTGAAACTGTCAATGACCAATAGAAAGTTCGTCCATTTTTCTATTGTGTCACACATTTTCATTATTTATTGTCATTTTGGGGTCTAAACTGGACCAGTTCTGTGAGCTGTTTTGCTTTTTCTGTGCACCAGATGTTCCAGGCAGGTTCCATCATCGGACACAGACGGAGACAGGTCACGTGACAACAGTCAGCCTTTAGTTCTTTATTACAGGAGGATCTGGTTTATATACAGACACGTATCTGCAAAATACTAAAAAGTCTATGAACCCAAAGTACTAAAAAGTCTACATCCACGCACACGCGTGTATTAAGTGTTTATACACACGTGTGCGCGTACGTGCACACTGTATATTCATCTAATAACTGTTAGTTTCTAAAACACCAAAGTAGAGTCACTGAGGCACGGCTTCACCTCCTTTACACCGAGGTTTCCCTGAGCAGGTGTGATGAACTGTTGCAGAAGGAAAAGCATGGAACATGTTAATAACCGGACACAACAACACTCAGGTTTATTGTCTGACGGCATCAGTGTCTCTGGTTGCATCTGTCTGAGGAGCATTGTGAAACCAGGAGCAGTGTAAATGAGGGGGGGGGGGGCAGTGAGTGGATGCTGCATTCATCAAACACACAATAGTCAGAAGAGAAGAAGGAAGAACAGAAGCCCGTGTTCCTCAGTGTTGGTGTGGAGACGCCTGTTTGGAGGAGCAGGAAGCAGGCTGGACTCTTCCAGCTGGCTTTAATGCCACTTCTCTTCTGAGAACCTCCCAGCAGCTTTCTCTCCACCATCTTTTTACGCTGAAGGTTTTTGATCATTTCAGGTCAGATGTTCTTGGACTGAGGTTAAACATGTTTGTTCTTGTGCTCGGAGCGAACCGACGATCCTCTAAAGTCAGGCATCCTAAAGGTGGATGTTTTCTGAGGCCTGGAGGCTTTAAAGTGGCGCTTTTACCCACTTGTCCTCGTTCTGTTGGAAACTTGATCCAAAAACCTTTTCTGGAGCTTCATGTTCTGCTTTTTTGAAGGAATGAAATGGTTTCATCAGCGCTGCCGGGGGCTGAAATCTGAAGCTCTGAGATCCTTTAAAGATCTCCTGGAATCAGCAGATGGGGGTTTGATCCAAAACTGTAAGAATCAGTCAAGCTATCAAATCTTGACTCAGTCCAAGCGTGAACCAGTCCATCCAGAGCTGATTATGGCTCAGCCAGGAGGAAAGCACGGCCTGGGGGGGTTCATATGGAGCAGGCACACTCTGGCTCTATTGCTACTGAAAACAGCCCTTCAGCACAGCAGCCTGGAATACAGTTCTGGAGAACACCTGTTCCCAACAGAACCTGTTTAAAACGGGACCAGTAAAGATGCCCGGCGTGACCACGACCACGGGGAGAGAGGGGGGGCAGAGACAGGCGGTAACGCCGCTGCCCACCGATTCACCTGGAAACAACAAAAACCCCAGCAGCTTGGACCCAATATGGCAGCGTGTTCCTCAGAAACGCTCCTCAAACTCTCCCCACAGCTTCATTGCTAAACAGGATTTGGTTTTTTTGTCCGTGCTAAATGGAAAGTGTTTGTCCTTTGGTGGTCCAACAGGACCACGATTTGGATGGATGGATGATTTGATGTTATTGAGAATAAAAACAGCTGAAAATGGAAGCGGAGATGTTTCAGAGCACCAGAGGTCAGAAAGAGTTTCTAATCAAACACCGCCTGTTGGGAATGATGAATGGATGAATTTTTATTCATCTGGTGAATAAAAGACTACGTGGTGTTAGACTGATTATTAATTATAATTGTTAGACTGGTGTTGGATTTAAAAAGTCTCAATATTTGCCAACAGCCGCACGCTTTAAGAATTTACCCCGTGCGTGAATAATTCAGAATGAAGAGGGGCGCAGAAGAAAAGGTCGTTCCTCTACGTTTCTGCAGCGACATCACAGTTGTAGAGGGTGTTAGCGGGCGCTAACCAGAGCCAGCACAGCTCACTTCCCTCCCGCCGCTGATGCTAGCTGCAGATTCTTAAAGAGTTTCCCCGTTGAAGCTTAAGGGGTCCCTCCAGGGCCGGCCGGGGCGAAGGGCCTGTCATCCTGCCTTATGAAGTGCAGCAGCTTCTTTCTTCTCCTCGCCCTGCCATATTTCTATTTAGCAGGTCTGCGGCCGTGCAGGCTTCAGAAAAACGGATCAGAGTGGATGGTTTGTGAAAAGGGAGGCAGCCGCGGTGAATATGCACTCGCCAAATCAACGCCCAGGACGCACCCTGCGGAGGTCAAGGTGAACCCGAACGGGATCCGCGTGAAGCACAGGGAAGCACTCGCTGCTCCTTCCTGTCGCGCCCGCCGTGCCAAAGGTTCCCTGTTTATCTGTGAGAGGGGACAGCGAGCACGAGTAATACCCCACGTGCACCCCCACGTGCACGCGTGGGGCGGCGTTCTGCGTCTCTTCCGAGTTCAAGCGGCCTCTCTTGCTGCCCGTACGCTCGCGCCTCCTTATTTAGATTAACAAACGTAATAAATCCATCATTCAATCCGCATCCATTGTGGAATTGATCCACTTCAATTCCAGGAAGTGCTCTTTGTTGTAAACACAGCATTATTTATCAGGAAGCCAAAGTGTCGTGTCTCATTAAGGACAGCTAAATGGGATTTGGAGTAAATATGGCGCATGGATAGCGCGATTTACATCGGCTTATTTATTTGTGATCCCGCTATTATGGAAAGCATGGTAGCAATCTCATCATCATTCATTCTGTAATTAACTCCCTCTTTCTTTATCTGCTGGAAGAACGTCTTAATTGCCTCCCAAACCAGAGCGCCGCCCCTCCCCCACCCCTGCAGCTTGATGGAGGAGGAGCTACAGCTTCATTTAATGTTCAGTCATTAAAGAACCTTTACTGTGGAACCCTAAACTGCTCTTCAAACAACACCAGGAATAACATCTGGGCCCAAACACCGGTCGGGGACGTTTATAGCCGCGTTACTGGGTCAAATAAATCACGCTAACGCCAATAAAACGTTAAATTTAGCTTCGCTGGCACGCTGTGTGGTTCAAAAACGATGACACTTTAAACTTAATGGCAGCAACGATCCCATTACACATGCCCCAACACACACACGCTAATGTTCAAGCACACGTGTAGCGCCACACACGCCTGCCTCACAAGTTCCAGCCAACACTGAGTGATGCCGCTGCATCTGCATGATGTTTTATTCATGCTAGCAGGGCTGTATCCATTCACGAGTGATCGTATTCCTCTGCGGGCCTCCTGAGCAGGTCTGCCTCAGATATGGGAGAGATCCGACCGGAGGGGGGACGCGGCGCCGCAGGACCTATCGGAAGCCGTCATACTGGTCAGCAGCAACGCTAGCAGGAGCGTGAGGCACGTCCCAGGGTGGGAAGGTGTGCATTAGCATTAGCAACAGATGGCTCATCTGCACGTCAACAGGAGCAAAGCTCGATGCCTTGAAGAAGTTTTGGAAAGTTTTGGAAGAGTCCAGGCCTCTTCCTGCCCTGACCAGATGGCTTTTTTATCCTCTCACCTCCCCAAAGCTCTTCCTTATCACTGAGCCTAAAAACTGCCCCCTGTGGCTTTTTATCTGCATTCAGGGAACTCGATGCCCACTAGCAGCTCCGATATATGATGGGATGTACCGTCCTAATTGCCAGAATCAGTTTCTTACCAATATTGAGTTGCTGCACATTAAAAGGCTGAATCCTGTCCGCCTGTTTAATGACTTAGCAGCCTTATTCCGGGTGGGTGGTCACTCTGGGATTTGATCGTGCTACTGCAGCAAAATGTGGTTCATCTGGAGCCAGCGCCAGGAACAGCCAGAAAGGGGGGACGCGGCCCCCAAAACCCACCCTGCGCGTCACATTTTAGCTTTGCACCACTTAGGCCACTTTCTAAACCCTGTCAGCTCGCCTCTCCTCTCATGTGACCATCGCGAGAAGCGAGCCTGACTCAGCCAATTCGAGCCGGGGCCAGCTGCGGGATGGAGGCGCACCGCCGCGCAGGACGCGCGTTCTCACCGCGGGCGGAAACGCGGCGGCCGCGTCCGGCAGCGTTTGGATGGTGCGGAGAGAGCGCGGCGCATCCTGCAGCTACATCAGGTCCTCAGCTGCGGCGGAGGAGGAGAGGAGGAGGAGGAGGAGGAGGAGGAGGAGGAGGAGGAGGAGGAGGAGGACGGGAAAATACCAACCATCCGAAATATAAAAACACACAAGCCGCGTCTGGAACCGGCCATGTCGCGTCACGCAGAGATCGATCCGATCAGATAACCTTCAGATAACATTGATAAAGAAGGCTTGATGAAGCGTTTGTGCCAGTCCTGCGAAATAACAGCCACAGGTGCACGTTTATCACCTTTATTAGAGACATGAAGGTGTCAATCATGAACTCGTTCCAGATACCTGCGAGTGGGGAAATGTCTGTTCATCCTCGGTGACACAGAAAACAAAAAACCCCAAGAATCAAAACTGCCCTCGTCCACCCAGCATCATCTAGAGGAAAAATAACATCCGTAAAAAGGAAAAAAAGAGACTTGACACTGCCAGCAAAAGTACAAGCAAACCGAAAAAGGTGAAACACACAAAAAAAACCAAAAATAAAAATAGAAACGACAAACCTGCGAGCTGCAAGAAAAGTACCAGGTTAAAAATGATTCCTTCAGATAAAGAAAAGAGGAAAGAAAGTCAAAGCAAAGGTCTGGATCGGTGAGGTCGACCCGAAATCACAAAACTCGAAGGCAAACAAGCAACACTGCAAAATGCAACCAAAGCAACCACAACAACAAAAAAGGAACAAAAATGTGGGGAAAATGTCTCAAAACCACCAATCAACGCGTGAAAAATCTCAATACTGACAAAAGCTGCTCGATCGGAACAAAAGTGCAGTAGTGAGACCGCGTCTGCCCCCGGGACCAGAACAACTGCATGCTGGAAACTTGAAGCCTGGATGGGGGGGGGGGGGCGCTCCGAAGCACCGCGGCAATACTCAAATTCAAACACCAGCAAAAGGAGGAAAAAATGGGAAAAAAAAGAGGAAAAAATGGGAAAAAAGGCGGAGGGGGGGAGGAAAGAGAGAGGAGGGGGAGGAAAGAGAGAGGGGGGGGGGCAATAGAAAAGAGCAAAAAAAAATATGCTTGTTGGAAATGTGCTCACGAGCGGGAGTAAAATGTGGCGAAAAAATGGGAATGTGGCTCAAAAGACAGTATGGCGGTGCGAGCCGGGACGCGGTGCCTTTTCTCCAGATGTCAGCCTCCAGTTCTGTCATGTGACTCATCCGGATCCCACTTCCAGCAATGAGCGCGCGGCGTCGAACAGCTGATGCTGGAAGCTCGCGGAGTGAGAAAGCGAGTATCCGGAACCTCCCACACCGCCGCCTGCGCCGCCGCCGCCGTAGCTGAGTTTTGGAAATTCGTCTGCGGACTTAATGCCGTTTCTGGAAGCCATGAGCCTCTCCGCTAACAGGTTTGACCTGAATTATATGAATGGCTGCTTTAATATTTGCCTTAAAATGCTAATGTTAGAAGCTAATTCCTCAGTCTCCCGTTGTTATTTATTCACTCTTATTTGATTAAACCCTCTCCCCTCAGATCAGGGCTCCAATAACGGAACCCGACCACCAGACGGTGTTAAGACGGGCACACAGCTAAACTTTGGGATCTCATTTCGCTAAAAGCCCATGATCGTGATCCCTCGGGGGGGTGCGGGACACGTTAAATTCCAAACAGAGCAAAGCTCCGCGCCCTCTGAAAACCGGGACAAGCTGCTCAAATAAAGGCAAAAGCACAAATGCTGCGACCTGTTCGGCCTCATCGGGTCTCGATAACGGACCGCCGGGAACCCGGACCAGACGAACCCGCTTCGGATACGTCTTGGTTTGGGGAGCTTCGTACAA
The DNA here is from genome assembly GCF_003711565.1 of Takifugu flavidus. Lineage (NCBI taxonomy): Eukaryota > Metazoa > Chordata > Actinopteri > Tetraodontiformes > Tetraodontidae > Takifugu > Takifugu flavidus. Next base: position 39,609 of record NW_026621940.1, on the reverse strand, counting down.
GAACATCGGCTGCTCCACCAGGAGAAGAAGCCCAAAAGTTCCTCTGTGTCACATCAGGACAACATCTGGTTGAGCCACCATCTAAAAACTGGAGATTTGGGTCTATACCACTATAACACACACACACACACACACACACACAGACATACACACATCAGTATCAGTGTTCCAAATCCTGTTTTCTTTTTCTGCCAGCTCTTCCTCCAGCGATTACCCCTCATCTTGCGCATGTCCCGCCCTGCTGAGGCAGAGCCGTACTGGGATGGAGCGTTACCGCGGCGATCCAGCTCAGTGGGCTCCGTTGCCTCGGCTGAGGAGTACGACAGTGTGAAGTCCCGCAGTGAGCTGATGTTTGAGAAACAGTCTGGGAGACACGGACTGGTGACCCGAGTCACACACGCTGCCAGGACGTTTCCAGAAACATTTAAACACATGAGATATAGAAGCATCAGTAGCTTCATTTGAGTTCTGAGCTTTGGTGTCTGTGTGGAGCTGTGAAACCACAAGAAGAGGGAGGAGCCATCAGCTGTACGCAGAGATCAAGCCGGCTGTGGATGGAGCCACTACATCATTAAACACATGCGCAACAAGAACGACTACAATGAGCTCAGAGGGTTCAAACAGAGTCCTCAACCCAAAGTCTGATTTAAAAAGATCAAAAGTGGCGTAAATGTCTGGTCCTGACAGGAGAAGGATAACTGGAGCGGCATCGCTCGTACAGTAGACCCACTCTGCCTCTTCCTGGTTACCCCGGTGATGACCTTTGGCACCGTAATCATCTTTCTGAGGGGAATCTGTAACCAACCTCCTCATCTGCCCTTCAAAGGAGCCCCGCATGACTCCAGAGAGGAGAACCCACGCCTGCTGTGATGCACACACACAGCCAGGGCTTTTTCCATCGCCATCGTTTCTCTGGGGGAAATGTTGCATTCTTTATCTTAATAACAACAAATCTTTAGTTTGTTCTATAGGAGCTCCATATGTTTAGTGTCAAAGACTTCTTAGATTGTGTTCATTGCTGGCACATAAAGAAAAATGCTTTGATTTTACTAAAGTGACACAAACCCATCTCAACACTGTTTTTATATCCTATATTATTGTGCGTAGTCTGTGTAACTGTTGTGCTTTATTTCTGCTGGCTTCTTTAATGGGATGTAAACCAGCCTGACATAATACCAGTTGAGTGCTTTATTTGATGTTGCCAAAGGTTTAAAAACAGCCTGACAGAATAAGAAATTGTGAAAATTTAGAGGATGAATTATACCAGGTGGTATCTGATCTTGAATGGCAAATTTTAGAGTATTTTATAGGGAAGTGAAATAATGTTTGGACCTCTTATCAGGCAAAGAGAAAGTTGTTAAGAACTGCTCTAACACCACCTCAGGGGGACTATATCCAAATCTCTCCCTTTACTGATGGGACGTTGAAACGTCAATACGCGGATTCATACATTTAGAACTGGACGTTGCACCAGAACTGGAAGCGCGGACTGATACATTTTTAACAGCGGTCCTGCTTCAGCCCTCCGGGGTTTAATAACAAAATACGAAAAATACCAAAATTTTAATTTTGGAAACATTGTTGTCGGTTGTTCGACTTGCCGGCTTTCGCAAAATTGCTAAATACGCGCTAGCATGCATGTTTTAAGCTATGGTAGCGGTATGTTTTACCATGCCCGCGCCCTATAATCCGGAGCGCGTATGTGTTAAATACAGAAATAGCACCCGTAACTGAGGCTGCACCTTTTAATACGGTGCGCCCTTTGGTCGCGAACATACGGTATATAGAACATAGGGCACGTTTGGGCGTGATATCACTCCGCGTCTGCGCAACGACCACAACCTCCTATCTTTAGTATTGCTGCGCCAACTGGTGGTCTTTTGGGTTGAGGATAACGGTGATCTATATGTAGCTATATGTAGCTATAGCGTCATTGGCCTCCACTCCAGCCACTCCTGGTAGTTCCTCAAAAACACTGAGTTTCTAGTGGATGCACAATCTGTGGAAGCCAACATAGAAACTTCTGAAGAGCCAAAGTTCTTGCAACAAAAATATAGTCCCCAATTAGGTTGTTTTGTTATCACACGACCCCGTCCCCATTATCTTAAGAGAATATAAAAGAATGAGTGGAGACAGAAGAGAGAATGAGACGTTTTTGGCGCGTGTCGCTCTTGATTTAGTGTTTATTTTTGCAGTAAACTTAAAGGAGGCCTTTTCACTTTATGTTTGATTAAATTTAAGCTGATATTCCATTCTTGACATCTTTAAATTTACAGTATTCATGGGAGATTTATTTGGTCATTTTGCTTCTTTTTATTTCCTATTTCCCACATTTATTCATAGTTTTTATTAGATTGCAATAAATCCTATAACATTGAACAGACTGACTAAAGTCAAATGACCTGCGGTTCCCACCGATAGCCGTCATTCTGATGGGTTTTTGCTGGCTGCAGCTGAAATATTCCAATGCTCCATGTCACAGAGACAGTAAATACTAAACCCTAAAGATTCTGAAGGCATGATGTAAAATAGTAACGTATAATACAGACATTTGAAGAGACAATTAAGAGAATGTTTCCATGCTTCTAAGAGTGGCCGAGGAGCCATTTAGAACTTTATAAAGATGCATTGTGTGATACCAGGAACTAATTTAACTTCAAGGCGAAGCTGCTTCTGCTTTGTCGACCATCGACTGATCTCCTGAAAGTCCACCAGCGCTTTTTTAAAACTGAATTTTTCATCTATGGAGGGAGTAGACGGCAGATGTTTCCACAGATGCTCTTCACCAGTGGTCAGTGAGTGATGCAGCAGATGAGCGGGAGTTGACTGGCTTCTACCAGCTACTGAATCAATGTCTCCAGCCCATAGTGTGGATTCTCTACGAGATCAGACAGCAGCTTCACTCCTGAATCCTGCAGCTGGTTCTCACTCAGGTACAGTTCTCTGAGATGGGAGGGATTGGACCTCAGCGCCGAGGCCAGAGATTCACAGCTGATCTCTGATAAACTGCAGTCCATAATCTAAATAAAGAAGGGAAACTTTTATAAGGTTCTAAGTGAAACCAGTATTCATTGAAAGGTTAATCAAAGGCATGATCTGTAAATATTTAATTTAGTTACAGGTAAAAAATGACAGTAATATGTAATTACCACAATTCCAACCTCTCAGGTTTGCACTGTTCCAAAGGAGAATATATATTGTTCTGGCCCTCACTCTTCCCAGGTTCTCCCACCTCTTTCCCTCCCATCTCATCATGGAGATCCATCTCACCTGTGGCTCATCTTTAAAGGCACAACCTGTCTTAGATGACTTCCTGTCTCCCTCACCATCTCCCTCCTCGTTGGCTGGTGTCTACAGGCACCCTCACCTAGTTTTGTCTAATTTTGGTTCCATCTGTCGGCTTTTTCATTGTCCTTAAATCAATTTATCATGAATAAGTGGTCCCCGTGTGGCCCTCCCTCCTGAAGGAACTGGGCACAACACACACACTCAGAAAGTGTGAGGACCCTCGGATGGAATAATGGACATTTTTGAGAATGGTGTTACCTCAGAGTTTCCAGTCGGCAGTTTGGATCCTGGAGAAAACCACAGAGCAGCTTCACTCCTGAATCCTTCAGGTGGTTCGCACTCAGGTCCAGTTCTCTGAGATGGGAGGGATTGGACCTCAGCGCCGAGGCCAGAGAGCCACAGCTGATCTCTGATAACCAGCAGTTCCATAATCTAAATAAAGAAGGGAAACTTTTATAAGGTTATAAGTGAAACCAGTATTAATCTGAAAGGTTAATCAAAGGCATGATCTGTAAATATTTAATTTAGTTACAGGTTAAAAAATGATAGTAATATGTAATGACCACAATTCCAACCTCTCAGGTTTGCACTGTTCCAGAGGAGAATATATATTGTTCTGGCCCTCACTCTTCCCAGGTTCTCCCACCTCTTTCCCTCCCATCTCATCATGGAGATCCATCTCACCTGTGGCTCATCTCTAAAGGCACAACCTGTCTTAGATGACTTCCTGTCTCCCTCACCATCTCCCTCCTCGTTGGCTGGTGTCTACCAGGCACCCTCACCTAGTTTTGTCTAATTTTGGTTACCATCTGTCGGCTTTTTCATTGTCCTTAAATCAGTTTATCATGAATAAGTGGTCCCCGTGTGGCCCTCCCTCCTGAAGGAACTGGGCACAACACACACACTCAGAAAGTGTGAGGACCCTCGGATGGAATAATGGACATTTTTGAGAATGGTGTTTACCCCAGAGTTTCCAGTCGGCAGTTTGGAAAGTGGAGAAAACCACAGAGCAGCTTCACTCCTGAATCCTGCAGCTGGTTCAGACTCAGGTCCAGTTCTCTGAGATGGGAGGGATTGGACCTCAGCGCCGAGGCCAGAGAGCCACAGCTGATCTCTGATAAACTGCAGAGCTCTAATCTGAAAAATGCAGGATGAGGTTATACGGTGCAGGTCTGCATGTTATCTGCGTCAGTACTAAACCTACGTTAGTTCTTAGTTGGGTCAGACCTGAATTCACGATATTACAAGGAATTTTTTTAATGTGGTGCATCACAGCAGTGTTGAGAACAGCCTCACTTCACCATCTTAGCAGCTGGTATATAGGTAGAAAAATGAAGACTGACCTGAGCATCTCCAGTTTACAGTTTGGACTCTCCAGTCCAGAACAGAGCCGCTTCACTCCTGAATCCTGCAACTTGTTGTGGCTCAGGTCCAGAACCCTCAGATGGGAGCGGTTGGACTTCAGAGCTGAAGCCACATAATCACAGCTGGTCTCTGATAACCTGCAGCTCCTTAGTCTAAAATAACAATTATTTTGAGAGAAGACAAATAAAAATCAACATGTACCAGAGCAAAACACAGCTTACAAGCAACAAACCTCTGGTCCTGCACCGGCTTATCTGCCGTATGTTCCTATTTTGGGTTCTTTCAGGGCGGTTGGACAAGATCTACAGCGTATGTAAAGTGTGTGTGGGTCAAAATACCTTCCAAGTTTGTGAGACCACATTTCTCAATAGCACTCAACTCTTGTCAGGAGTTGGGACAAAGCGACCCACTCCTGATAGCTTGTGGGCGATGCTGCAGCGACCCTGCAATCCCTACACTCTCTGGTGAAACCAAATCAAAGGTTTTAGACACTGCTGGATGCTGGAAGGGTGGCTATAGTCTGGACGCATCGTTCCCCTGACTGCACATTTCTCCAACAATGATTGGCAGCTGGTGTCACTTGTTCTCCAGATGAGAGAAGGAAAGAGAGCCCCCCCACAGTGTGTTTGATTGCCCCACTGCAAGCTCAATGCTGCCAGAAAACATTGCAGGAGCATCAATTCCCCTCAGGGCATCAACAAGGAGCTCAGGAAAAGGTGCAGCTGCCACCTACTAGAGACAAGCACACTGAGCTGAGATTCAAAGCCCTCTCCTCCCAAGAGAAGAGCTTGTTTGTTGGAGGCTCTTCTGGGCGATACCTGGTGCCACAGCTCCAGCTCAGCCCGTCTCTGGAGCTGAGGTGGAGCTTAGCAAGTTTCATGGTTCTCCACCACTTCCTCTCGCTGAGGACCTTCTCAGCTGGTGGTTCTGCTCCACCTTCCAAGTTGAGCAGGTGATACTTCTGCATTCCTGCCACCAGTGTCTCTGCAGAAAGAGTCTTCTCTACTGTTTTATATTAGATTGTAGAAAATGGGATTTTTGGTTGATGTCTTAGATGTTGTTGACTAAGAGCAGGTTTTTTTTAATAACATAGAGAGATTCGATGAGAAGAGCAAATGTATTATTTTATGAGCTACTTCCACTACTATTATATACACATACTTCCATATTGTCTTAGATTGCAGCTGCATTTATTGCATCGTTCATAGAAAGTCATATTTGTGAGGAGAAAAACTCAAATAAGGTCATTTTCTTTAATGACCATTACAACAGAAGGAGGCGATGAACAAACAGATTTATCTAAAAATGTGTGAAAACTTATGGATGGAAACCTTTTTAAAATGGTTGCATTGTGTAGAATCGGTGTGTAGAATCAACTTGTTGACTTCTGATTTGGACTCCAATGGAAGTGAGGTGCAACAATTGTGGATGCTGAAAGCTTCAGATCTTCATGAAGGTTTCTGTGGTTGGACTGACCTGCTGCCCCTTTAAGAGGGAGGCAGGTTTGGGCTTCTGGCTGGAATGAAGCCACCTAAGATGAGAATGACTAGGCAGGCGGTTGGTACCAAGGTTTAACAGGGTGCTCACTTCACACTTGGGCTTTTCTCTTTTTTGGGATGGCTTTTCTCAGGAGAGAAGGGGCATGGCACACTGCAGCAGCTTTCTTTTTGGGGTTTCTAGTTTTCCTTCTGATCTTTAAAAGACAGGACGGACCATTTCTGATTGGTAGTTTTGGGCGGTTTTGTGGCGGTTTGAGGCCTAAAATAAAACAAGACAAATCTACAACTGATACTTCCTTTCTAGTCATTGATGACCATCCTCACATGGGACAGATTTCCACAACCAATTTAATACTGCAAATCTGTCCTGTGTGGTCTTTTTTCTGAGAACTGTAACACTACGTTTATAACAAAGATCAAACATGGAAACATTTATTGTCTAACTAGTTACACCTGGGAAAGTACTGGATCATCTCTGACTGACCTGAGAGTCTCCAGCTCACAGAGAGGATCCTGGAGAGCACCACAGAGCAGCTTCACTGCTGGAATCCTTCAGCTGGTTCCTACTCAGGTCCAGAACCCTCAGATGGGAGGGATTGGACCTCAGCGCCGAGGCCAGAGAGTCACAGCTGATCTCTGATAAACTGCAGTCCCACAGCCTGGAAAAGCAATAAATGGGGCAAATAAAAACACATTTCTAAATCAGAAAATGAAGAGAAAAGCAGAAAATGTAAAGAAATTAGAAAAGAGCAACAGAGGCCTCCTGACCTGAGCGTCTCCAGTCTGCAGTTTGGATGCATCATTGCAGAAGACAGTAACTTTACGTCAGCATCTGTCAGGCTTTGGTTCCATCTTAAGCCAGCTCCCGTAGATGAGAAGGGTTTGACGTCATTGCTGAGGCCACAACTTTCCAATCACTCGTTGAAAGAAAACTACCAGACAGTCTGTTGTGTATGAAACAAAAATAGTGAGTCAAACTTTGGGATTTCTCATCAACTCATCTGAGAATCGACCTCAACACAAATGTAGCTCATTTCCTGGAAAAGCTAAATTCAACACCGTAGAGCAACAGTTTGAACGACCATCAGATCTGAAATGCAACTGAATTATTCTCAACATTTGTCTTATTTTAGAACAGCTCATAATTACTCAATATTTAAAATGATTGTAGCAAATGGTTTAAAGAAACGTGCATCTTTTTATCTGTCTATCGGCTCTTTGGATATTTTGCATTTCATCCAATTTGTACGATGGTGCGTCAAGTCTTAATTCAGCGATCCGATCGATGACATCAGAGTCTCTGGTTGCATCGATTGCCCTCAGCTTCTGTTCTATCTGCCTGTTTCCCTTCAAATCATTTTCACTGCACCTTTTGTTGCTAGTGATGAAGTTGCCACCTAACGGGTGTGGAAAGGCTCAAACAACTTTGTGGGTCACATAAAGGCTCCAAACGGAACCGCCACAAAGACCTAAAACACCCATTTAAACCAACGAGGCCGGCTGTTTTTACGTTGAACAAATGAAGCAAAATAGTCACGTGTCATTAGTTAAAATGTGTTTTTCTGTCGTTAGAATACGATGTATACAAACAAACAAAAGTGATTTAATGACATGACAGTAATTTCATGATAGTCAGTTAACTTGTGGCTCCTATTATTCCTGCCTTATGTTGGTTTGTCTGGATTGACCTTTGAACTTATATCCAGCCAGTGTTGAACATTTCTGGATGAATTGTTGTTGTTTTTAATTTATGGACGCTGCAATGGAGATAAAGAATTGAAGGAATGACCACTGGAGGGGGTATTGCTACCTGACATGATCCACTCGCTTGATTTAAACGCCGATGTCCGGCCCCAAAATCTTTACTTACTCGACCTTCCTGCAGTTCCTCACAGCTGGAATCAGGCGACGTTGTCCCTCATCTGAGGTGTTGTACTGCTGCAGGTTCAGCTCATCCAGAACCTCCTCTGACATCTGCAGCAGGTAGGCCAGAGCTGAACAGTGGATCACTGACAGTTCCCTCTCTGATATCTCCCTGACTTCAGGAACGCTTGGATCTCCTGATGGACTGACTGATCCTTCATCTCCATCAGACAGTGGAAGATGTTGATGCTTCTGTCTGGGGAGATTTTATCACTGTTCACCTCCTTCAGGTTGTTGAGGACCTTCTGGATGGTTTCTGGGTGGCTGTTCCTCTGATCCAACAGTCCACCCAAGATCCTCTGATTGGACTCCAGAGAGAGACCATGAAGGAAGCGAACAAACAAGTCCAGGTGGCCATTTTCACTTTTGAGAGATTTCATTAGTGCTCTCCTGAGGAAGCATCAAGAGATGTGGCTGGATCGTTATTTGTAAACAACCATGAAAACCAGGAAAAGTCGTTTGGTTTCGAATATTCTAGGAACTGATATATAACCACTGTGTCTGTCCTGGTGTAACGGTGGAACATGTAGACGGCAGCCAGAAACTCCTGAATGCTCAGATGAACAAAGCAGTAGACTGATTCTGGAAGATCACACTCTCTCTCTTGAAGATCTCTGTACAAACTCCTGAGTACACCGACACCTCGGAGACGTCCAGTCCACATCGCTCCAGGTCTTCTGAGTAGAACATGATGTTTCCTTTCTCCAGATGTTCAAACGCCAGCCGACCCAACTTCAGAAGGAGTTCTTTATCAGCCTCAGTCAGTTCCTCTGGTCTCTGCTTTCCTCCATACTTCTGCTTCTTCCTCTTTATCTGAACCCTCAGGAAGTGTGAGTAGAGGTCAGTCAGGGTTTGGGGCAGCTCTCCTCTCTGGTCTCTGGTCATCATGTCCTCCAGAACTATAGCAGTGATCCAGCAGAAAACTGGGATCAGACACATGATGTGGAGGCTCCTGGAGGCCTTGATGTGTGAGATGATTCTCTTGGACAGATCTTCATCACTGAACCTCCTCCTGAAGTACTCCTCCTTCTGGGAGTCAGTGAAGCCTCGTACTTCTGTGATCCTGTCAACACACGAGGGAGGAATCTGATGGGCTGCTGCAGGTCTGGAGGTGATCCAGATGAGAGCTGAGGGAAGCAGGTTCCCCTGGATGAGGTTCACCAGGAGCACCTCAACGGACGATACTTGTGTGACATCAGAGATGACCTGATGCTTGTTGAAACCCAGTGAAAATCTGCTTTCATCCAGGCCATCAAAGATGAACAGAAGTTTCCAGACAGTCAGATCTTCTGCTCTGATCTTCTGTAATGTTGGATGGAAAACATGAAGCAGTGAGAGAAGACTGTGCTGCTCATCTCTGATCAAGTTCAGCTCCCTGCATGAGAGCGGAAGCACCAGACTGATGTCTTGGTTCTCCAAACCTTCTGCCCAGTCCAGACTGAACTTCTGCACTGAGAAGGTTTTTCCAACGCCGGCGACACCGTTGGTCAGAACCACTCTGATGTGTCTCTGTTGCTCAGATAAGACTTTGAAGATGTCCTGGCACTTGATTGGAGTGTCCTGGATGTTCTTCTTGGAGGTTCTCTCAAGCTGTCTCACCTCATGTTGTGTGTCCACCTCCTCACTTTGTCCCTCAGTGATGTAGAGCTCAGTGTAGATCTTGTTCAGCAGGGTTCCACTTCCTGCTTCATGAGTTCCTTCAGTCACATGTTCACATCTTCTCTTCAGACTCATCTTATGACCTTCTATCACCTCCTGCAGATCACTTCCTGAACATAAGTAAACCAATGATTTCCATCTATAATAAATCATCAACACAACTACAAATTCATGACATCACAAATTAAATCTCATATTGAACAGTTTTACTTTGTTTGGGCTTCATTTCAGCATCTCCAGATCTGCTTCCAGGTTGTGAACAAGAGGACTCTCCTGGTGGAGCTGACTGGTCCCAGTTTGATAGGATGTGCTCCCCCCTCTCACTATGAAACACATCTCTATTAGTCCTTTGATTTATAGGATGAAAGAACCTGATCAAGACTCAATATTGTTCCAGCATTTATGTCTGAATTCATCTTTCAGTTTAAACATGATTCTTGTTTCTAATCAACAATATTCACATTAAGTCTGTAACTATATGACTGTCTGAGGTTTAAGTGTTAAACATCTCCAATAATAAACTCACAACCTGCTGCTGTTAATGTGATTAACAGCTGCCACACAACACATCATCACGCTTTAGTTTTCTTACATTTCCTCTGAACTTCTGAAGTCTATTATTCCTCCATCTTTGGACCGGTCACTCTTCAGGGACACCCAGCTGGGCACTGTGGACTCTGCTCTGTCCTCGTCCATCCTGAGGAAACATCAGAAATAGTGATGAGACTGTGATGAAGGTAAATAATCTGGAGAGGTTGGAGTTCAATAATCCCAATTCACTGCATTTTTATCAAACAGGAACATTTCTAATCCATTCTGGATAACAACTGAATCAATAAATCAATGATGTCTCTGTATCATTTTCATGTTTTCAGAGTTTAAGCTGCTTTTTTTAACTGTTCCCTGCAGTGAGAAAAGAACTGGCACCTTTTCCAGCCCCTCATCCTGCAGCACTGAATGTGCTCTAAAGTTCTTTCCAGAGCAAACGTCTCTGCACTTGCAGCAACATGTTGTAGTCATGGATCCGTGAGGAGAACCGGATACAGGAAACGCCCCCACTTTGATCCCAAAACCCAACTGGTGGCCAACGGTGGTCCGGCAACGACAGGGACGCTGGTCCATCGGGCCCACAACACTGGTTTTCCACAGGCCAACATGGTGAAAGGACTGTGCACCGTTTCATTTTAAGGACCTGATGAATTTCATTTTTCACGATAGTGGAGGCTAATACCCACAAAATGATGTTTTGTATGGTTGTGAAATGTTCTAAGGCAGAGTTGTGGTTCAGAAAACCTTACTTTAAAGGTGAGCCTTGAGGTCCAATACCGAAGTTGTAAGGTTTGTCTTTGGACAAGTCGCTCTTCATGGACACACAGCTGGACACTGTGGACTCTGCTCTCTCTTCCTCTTCCATCACACATTCGCTCATTTTTAAATGTGAGTCTAAATGGTTAAGCAGGAACAGTCTGCTGACACAGAAAAGAAGATTAAAGAACATGATTCTCAGCATGAAGACAAGCAGAGGTCTGTCCAATGACGTATTGTCGGCTCATTCACATCAAGATCTATTATATGATGTCACCCTGTACATCATACAGGCCACATATATATTGGAAAAAAGTTTTGGGACATCTTAAAAGTTTACACCATGTTAAATATAAATAGTTGTGGAAAAAATGTTTCTCCTGGGTGTTTCAGAAGGTGCGGTGGCATTAGACGGACGCACACAAATACAAATGAAATCATTTTTTATCTGGTTATGGTTTACAAGAAAACCTAAATTCTTTCAAGATGTCAGTTCTCAACATTAAATTCAACAAATAAGATGAGAATGCATTCAAAACTAAACAGAATACGTCATCACATCATCAAAGTGGGTCAAATGCAGCATCATCTTCTGTCATCTCAGACAGGATTCCAAGAAGAGGATCTTCATTTTCAACAACGCACCTTGACATCTCATCATGGCTCGTCTGTCAGATTACAAGCAGCTTTTTGATCAGGCGCATCATGTTTCTCTCACCAACCATGATGGTGCTGGAAAAAACATTTGTAGCCTGACCTAGAGGTCAAAACTCTGCTGGTCCATCGGCCCGACAACACTGGTTTTCCACAGGCCAACATGGTGAAAGGACTGTCTTCAGCTCAGCCACTAAATTATCTGGTGCTACATAAACATACTAGTCAGGACTTTTTAACTTCCCTCCTTTGTTCCCCTCTTCAATTATTTCTATGATCCAAGTCCTCAAAGATCACTGCTCTATTTAAAATAGATGAAAGAAATGACACCCACTCCTGCATTTCTTTCACAGTGGTTCCACAACATAGAACAATAAACCACTGGGAGAAAACGTGCAACATGAACCCAAAATCCTGTTGGTGTCCTGTGATCCTGTGTGGATTTATTTATTTAGTTTATTGTCTTAAATTGGTCCGGCTGAGAGATGCTAACTTGCACACGATTAGATGTTGTTTGACAGGTAATACCAAAATATCCAGCTGTAACCTGGACTGTTGAACAGCTCTAATAACTCTAAGAGCTTTTCACCTGTCACAAAAAAGTTTTAAAATGTTGTTAATACCTGTTAAGACTCTCTAACAACGTTAACAGCATAATACTCACTTTACACTCACCTTGTTGCTCTTCCTGCTTCGTCTGAACAGAATACTTTCACTTTTAAAACCTAATCAACAGCTTTATGGCGTATATATTACTACCATTAAAGCATTCTGGGAGGGTTTAAAGTTCAAAGTTCTTTTAGGATCAGTAACAAAGAGCAGAAAAATAAACTAAACTTCACTTAGAAAGACTATTCAACTATAACTAAAGCCAGACTATAAGAAAGTTAAATAAGACCTCTTCATTTATAATGTATAACGATGTTTTGTGCTAAAACTAAATATGAAGTCTTGTTGAATTTTCTTAAGCCAAGAATTCTTCAGCTCTATGCAGCTCTTCAATAGTAACAAAAATGTTTTCAAATCTTGATTTTTATCTCCAAACACAACTGTCAATTCTTTTCAATAATGCTCTTCGTTTACACTCACCTTGTCGGTCTTCAGTCTTCCTGCTCAGTCTGAACGGAATACTTTGTCCTTTCCTCTTTCCTCTGTTAATGAACAACTTTATGGCTGTTGATTAATATTCCACTACTATAAAAGCATTCTGGGAGGGTTCAAGATTAAAAGTTGTTTTGCTATTTTAATGCCCTAAATATGTTTTTGCATTTAAATGAAAACTGACTAACTTAGTTAAATAAATAAATAAGATTTATGATGCTTGACAGATTTGAAAGACTTGTAAAAGCAGCATATTTCTGCAGCCCTGGAGTCCAGGAGGAGCAGCAGAGGTCAGAATGTGTCGGAGCGCGTTTAACTATTGTCTGCAGTTCCACGCGTGTCCACCGGGTGGCGGTAAAGCACCACATGATATTTCTCCTTTTTGGAACTTCTTCAGCTGCGTTGAGCTTTAAATCTTCACCTGTCGCTCCCTTTAAGCTCTAAACTTTGCGGTTCTGTGTGTAGTTTGTTGGTTTGAATATTTCTGATGAATTCTGATGACGACTGAAACTGTCAATGACCAATAGAAAGTTCGTCCATTTTTCTACTGCGTCACACATTTTCATTATTTATTGTCATTTTGGGGTCTAAACTGGACCAGTTCTGTGAGCTGTTTTGCTTTTTCTGTGGACCAGATGTTCCAGGCAGGTTCCATCATCGGACACAGACGGAGACAGGTCACGTGACAACAGTCAGCCTTTAGTTCTTTATTACAGGAGGATCTGGTTTATATACAGACACGTATCTGCAAAATACTAAAAAGTCTATGAACCCAAAGTACTAAAAAGTCTACATCCACGCACACGCGTGTATTAAGTGTTTATACACACGTGTGCGCGTACGTGCACACTGTATATTCATCTAATAACTGTTAGTTTCTAAAACACCACAGTAGAGTCACTGAGGCACGGCTTCACCTCCTTTACACCGAGGTTTCCCTGAGCAGGTGTGATGAACTGTTGCAGAAGGAAAAGCATGGAACATGTTAATAACCGGACACAACAACACTCAGGTTTATTGTCTGACGGCATCAGTGTCTCTGGTTGCATCTGTCTGAGGAGCATTGTGAAACCAGGAGCAGTGTAAATGAGGGGGGGGGGGCAGTGAGTGGATGCTGCATTCATCAAACACACAATAGTCAGAAGAGAAGAAGGAGGAGAACAGAAGCCCGTGTTCCTCAGTGTTGGTGTGGAGACGCCTGTTTGGAGGAGCAGGAAGCAGGCTGGACTCTTCCAGCTGGCTTTAATGCCACTTCTCTTCTGAGAACCTCCCAGCAGCTTTCTCTCCACCATCTTTTTACGCTGAAGGTTTCTGATCATTTCAGGTCAGATGTTCTTGGACTGAGGTTAAACATGTTTGTTCTTGTGCTCGGAGCGAACCGACGATCCTCTAAAGTCAGGCATCCTAAAGGTGGATGTTTTCTGAGGCCTGGAGGCTTTAAAGTGGCGCTTTTACCCACTTGTCCTCGTTCTGTTGGAAACTTGATCCAAAAACCTTTTCTGGAGCTTCATGTTCTGCTTTTGTGAAGGAATGAAATGGTTTCATCAGCGCTGCCGGGGGCTGAGCAGGCTTCATAAATCTGAAGCTCTGAGATCCTTTAAAGATCTCCTGGAATCAGCAGATGGGGGTTTGATCCAAAACTGTAAGAATCAGTCAAGCTATCAAATCTTGACTCAGTCCAAGCGTGAACCAGTCCATCCAGAGCTGATTATGGCTCAGCCAGGAGGAAAGCACGGCCTGGGGGGGTTCATATGGAGCAGGCACACTCTGGCTCTATTGCTACTGAAAACAGCCCTTCAGCACAGCAGCCTGGAATACAGTTCTGGAGAACACCTGTTCCCAACAGAACCTGTTTAAAATGGGACCAGTAAAGATGCCCGGCGTGACCACGACCACGGGGAGAGAGGGGGGGGGGGCAGAGACAGGCGGTAACGCCGCTGCCCACCGATTCACCTGGAAACAACAAAAACCCCAGCAGCTTGGACCCAATATGGCAGCGTGTTCCTCAGAAACGCTCCTCAAACTCTCCCCACAGCTTCATTGCTAAACAGGATTTGGGTTTTTTGTCCGTGCTAAATGGAAAGTGTTTGTCCTTTGGTGGTCCAACAGGACCACGATTTGGATGGATGGATGATTTGATGTTATTGAGAATAAAAACAGCTGAAAATGGAAGCGGAGATGTTTCAGAGCACCAGAGTTCAGAAAGAGTTTCTAATCAAACACCGCCTGTTGGGAATGATGAATGGATGCATTTTTATTCATCTGGTGAATAAAAGACTACGTGGTGTTAGACTGATTATTAATTATAATTGTTAGACTGGTGTTGGATTTAAAAAGTCTCAATATTTGCCAACAGCCGCACGCTTTAAGAATTTCCCCCGTGCGTGAATAATTCAGAATGAAGAGGGGCGCAGAAGAAAAGGTCGTTCCTCTACGTTTCTGCAGCGACATCACAGTTGTAGAGGGTGTTAGCGGGCGCTAACCAGAGCCAGCACAGCTCACTTCCCTCCCGCCGCTGATGCTAGCTGCAGATTCTTAAAGAGTTTCCCCGTTGAAGCTTAAGGGATCCCTCCAGGGCCGGCCGGGGCGAAGGGCCTGTCATCCTGCCTTATGAAGTGCAGCAGCTTCTTTCTTCTCCTCGCCCTGCCATATTTCTATTTAGCAGGTCTGCGGCCGTGCAGGCTTCAGAAAAACGGATCAGAGTGGATGGTTTGTGAAAAGGGAGGCAGCCGCGGTGAATATGCACTCGCCAAATCAACGCCCAGGACGCACCCTGCGGAGGTCAAGGTGAACCCGAACGGGATCCGCGTGAAGCACAGGGAAGCACTCGCTGCTCCTTCCTGTCGCGCCCGCCGTGCCAAAGGTTCCCTGTTTATCTGTGAGAGGGGACAGCGAGCACGAGTAATACCCCACGTGCACCCCCACGTGCACGCGTGGGGCGGCGTTCTGCGTCTCTTCCGAGTTCAAGCGGCCTCTCTTGCTGCCCGTACGCTCGCGCCTCCTTATTTAGATTAACAAACGTAATAAATCCATCATTCAATCCGCATCCATTGTGGAATTGATCCACTTCAATTCCAGGAAGTGCTCTTTGTTGTAAACACAGCATTATTTATCAGGAAGCCAAAGTGTCGTGTCTCATTAAGGACAGCTAAATGGGATTTGGAGTAAATATGGGGCATGGATAGCGCGATTTACATCGGCTTATTTATTTGTGATCCCGCTATTATGGAAAGCATGGTAGCAATCTCATCATCATTCATTCTGTAATTAACTCCCTCTTTCTTTATCTGCTGGAAGAACGTCTTAATTGCCTCCCAAACCAGAGCGCCGCCCCTCCCCCACCCCTGCAGCTTGATGGAGGAGGTGCTACAGCTTCATTTAATGTTCAGTCATTAAAGAACCTTTACTGTGGAACCCTAAACTGCTCTTCAAACAACACCAGGAATAACATCTGGGCCCAAACACCGGTCGGGGACGTTTATAGCCGCGTTACTGGGTCAAATAAATCACGCTAACGCCAATAAAACGTTAAATTTAGCTTCGCTGTGTGGTTCAAAAACGATGACACCGAGCCTGAGACCTGCAGCCTTGCAAAATCCTATCGACGAAAGGTCGCACCTTCCAAAATTTGTCCCGCTTCCTGAGGTCTTCTGGCACATCATCATCAATCAGGACTTTTAATGATTGCCTCAGCCTGAAAAATCTGTCCCGAGTGAATCTTTCCGTTATGGGACTGACACTGATGGACCTGGACCAGTACATCCTTATTTTGGGGTACGGGAGACAGGACATCAGGATACAGGCACCAAAAAAATGGTAGACCTCATCTATTGATGTTCTGAGTAGGTCCCCACTCCTACTCAGTGACACAGCGTTGGTGCAATCAGCTATGTTTTTTTATCAAATTGTGATCTATGTACTGTTCCACATAGTTCAGTGGGGTCCAGCCATTCCGATCATGCTCCGTTTCATCCTCATTCGTAAAATCCATGAGGTTGGGCATAAATGGAGCTGCCCTCCAGCGCATTCCACGTCCTGCACAAGAATCAAAATACAAATTGTGCTTATTGCGAAGTGACTCACACAAGCAATTCACTGAGGTGTATTAGTGCATAACATAGTTGAATCTGAGTGAACATTTATATGAAATTTTATGATTTGCCTTCAAGGCATGCCAAAATAAGAACCATTATTATTATTACCTTTATAAGATTGTCCCTGCTTGGGATTAGGGCTTGGTCCTGTTGTTGGCTCTTCTGGGCCATCATTCGAGCCATCAGCCTCATGCCGAGTTCGGCAGCTACTCCTGGGAGTGTTGGATCTGGCCGCGCCAGAGCCTGAACCTGAAAATTGGCATTTTGCTAGAAACATTGAATGGTGCTGTACCTTTATGTACTCCTCTAAAACATTTACTTAGCCCTAAAGCCCTAAAATAAACAAATATCCACTAAGTCTTTGCTAACCATTATCTTCGCCACGGAGACGTTTACGTCCCCTGCTCTGTTCAGTGGGATGTGGGATGTGGTACTCATCACCACTGCTCTCATCTTCAGTGCTGCTCTGCTCCTGAGGTTGGGGTTGATAACTGGCATCCAGGATGTCGTCATCATTGTCAGATAAATCTAATTCTGACGTGTCCCCATCCATTGCACTGAGCAATTCAAGTGCTCTTTGAAGAGAAAATCGCTCTGGAAATAAAATTGTTGGTTTGTGAGGAGATAGAGATTTGAAGAGTGAGAGTATTTTGGCAAGTTTCATGGCGAGTATCACCAATAAGCGACGTTCTAGAGTTTGTGAGGACAAATAACTGTTCTGCTTCTGTGAAAAATCATTCCAAATCAAACATAAGACAAATGACAAACCATTATCTTTATCTTTAGAGTATCTGCATATTTTATTGTAATGGAATATAATCATTATTTGGTATGGATAAACAAAACACCTGGATGACCACACAATGAACTTTTATTAGCGTCATGGGATTGAAACAGTGCCGGTGCTTCAGTCGTGCTCTTCGGAGGTTTCTATGGCTTCGGTTGTCCACCAGATGTCCCCATCACTGAAGTCTCGAAGCTTTGAATCTTTTTCGACACAATTGTTAGGAAAGTGGTGAAGTGGTGAAGCCTCAGTGCTTTTTTCTTTTTTTCACAAGTGAAAAAAATAGGGGTTCGGTCCCAATGTACACATATGTGGACATCGTGTTTAGCAGCATATTACATCGTTACTTTTACTAAACTTTGTCAAATTTGCATACCATAGCAAACTTACAATGCTTATATGCAAATCTAAACAAGAATAAGCCATTAAATTTGACTGGACTTCTTACCTGGTCGATGTTTTTGTTTGGAGTTGCTACCGGAATTTTCGAACGTGTTCTCCGCCATTTTGAGTTTTCACAGTATGGTGTAGTACTCTTCTAAGTAAGAGTACTCTTCTAAGTAAGAGTCCCCGAGCCGAGCCCAACCTTGCCAGCCCCCGTGTGTTCAGCGGGGATTCGACCTGGGCAAGGGGTTCCTCCACAATGTGAGCTGTCCTATGTAAGTGTCCACATATGTGGCCATCAGGACCCAGTTAAGCAGAATTAATTACTGTGGGAAATCTAGCCCAAAATGTGATGTCCACATATGTGGACGCGGGGACTAGGTATTTTTAGACGGGAAACGAACGGGTTCGGCGAAAAGGCTCGTGTCTGGACACCGTATTCACCCTTTTGCATCTCTAAGAGGGCAGTTTGACACGTAAAGGTCAAGACGAAGCCAGGAGTTCACGACATTTGACGTGATTGTGCCTCCACGTGGTCCCTTAACTGCTAGCGTGAGTCTAGTTTCAACACGTCCGCCGTCAAACCCACATCTCCTCCCGGAGATGCTTCATCAGACCTGGTCTCTAACGGGGACAGTTGCTGCGTGACTGATGGACAGAGTCCTCCTGCTCTCTGAAGCCCCTCTTCAGCTGCGGCGGGGGCCACCTCGGCTCTGATAATGGAGGTGGTCTGCACCAAATGTCTCTAGTCCAACAGTAAACCAGCACACGTCCCAGAGGGGACTATTAAACCGCCGCAGGCCGACTGTCCCACTTTAATCTCACGCCAGAGACCATTTCCAAGCGTGTCGTCTTCACCTCAGGCGGGGGGTCACTGGACACCCCCTGTCCCTGTGGGGGATGAAGACGAGCCACGTTCCTCCGGCGTTTAAGCCGAGGAAGTAAACAAAGAGCAAACAGACAGAACAGATCATTGGCAACAACGTTCACTTAGAACAGGGGGCACAATTTAGAGCAAGCAGCAGCATTATAGCGGCGCCAAATGACTCCTTCATTCAGCAAATACCAGCCTGAGCAGAGCTGCTCACGCTCCAGGGTCCTTTTCTTAATATGGCAGCGCTTTAAATGCACCTTTATTCTGCGTGAACCACTCCGGAGCTGCTTTGCACTTTCTTTTCCTGCCAATAAAGGTAAAGAGTAAACATGGTAGAAATCAGCAGAGCTGATCCAACACAAACATCTGTCACCGCGGCAACCCCGACACAAGCTAATAACGCTGCTCACTGCTGCTAATACCGCCCAGAAATGGCTACATTAGCCACATGATTGGTCGGCATTTGCCGTTGCTGCGGTAGAATGTTGGAATTTCATCCAAAACTGAAGGAAAAGAAGAGCGTTGCTGCAAATCTGAACCTTTGGTTTCGTCCAAAACAGCTGAGTTTGTGACTTTACAGGACAATTTCAGCAGACCAGGACTTCTTTACGTTTCCATTCACAACAAAATGACGGGTCATTTTACCGTCGCGCTGCTCTTTGAAGCACACGTTGTCTTTCTGCGTAACTGTGAAGCTAAAGGAGCGCTGCAGAGCGCGTTTTCTACGTGGTGATGTGAAGGATAAACGTCGACGCTAAAGTGAAGCTCTCACATCCAAACATCTCAGCTCAGCTCTTTCACAGCAGCCAGGTTGGGCTGACCCGTTTAACCCTCCACAACAGCGGCGAGATCGTCAGAGATAGAAAATCCGTCACCTTCCGAAGGAAAACACTCACGATTCAGCGTTCCTTTATGCTAACGCTGAAGCTGCTGCTGCTTCGACACGACAGAGATCTCCTTTCTGCTGATGCTCTCTGTCCGTGGTGCTGAACACCAGAACCAGGACCGGTTTACAGGTCCACCCCTGTGGGCCTGACCTGTAGAAACAGGCCCGAGGGGCACCTATCTCCCCCTAGAGGAAAGCAAGTGTCACTACACCATATCTGCCCGCCGCCGATGCTACTTTTGGTGAGTGCGATGCTACACAACGCTCATAATCTGTGGCAGCTAGCAGCGCAGCGGCAGAGATCGCCTCCCCTCCACCTCATTTGCTAACAAATATCAGCGAATACCCGGTTCGCCGCTGATCGCACCAGACAGGAAAGTAATATGATGCATTAGCGTCTGACTGCAGTTGTCAGAGGGAATGCGGCGCGGGCTGGCGTAACGCACAGCGCTGTAGACAACTGTCACCATGCATTCATCACGGCGCCGGTCGCCACACCGTTCCCACCTTAAGCACTGGCTAAATTAATCACTCTCCCCGTCACATCCAAGCCTCCGGGAGGAGCGGCGTAAAAGGCTTTACGGTCTCCGAGGAATTCGCTGGGTGTCCGTGATAAAACCTCCCTTCAAGCGCCGCGTGTTTCCCTTCCTTTATTGCCCCGTTAAGGCCTGTTAAGTTGCCAGGTTCGCTACTGTAACGTTTTTAAATCTCATTTAGCATTCCGCCTCAGCGCCACCTCGATCACCGCGGCTGTAAACCAGAGCCGACGGCCGGCGCTTCGCCACGCCAGACGTGCCGGCGCGTGATTATCGACGCCTGAAGGGTTCGGGACCGAAGCGACTGTCGGCGGCGCGATTCCGGAAGCTAACGGAACATCTGGAAGCGAAGCAGATGCTCGCTAACAGGAGGGAGGGGCCGTGCGGCGGCGTGACATCACACCTTTTACACTAGATGGCACATTTACGCCAATTTATCACGTTACAGCCGACGCGCAAATCAAGCCGGCGTAGGTGGACTACGCTCACACGTGCACGGATCCAGCCTGGCGCCGCTGGTCAGTCACGCGGTGCGTCTGGGAGGGGCCCTGGAAGGTCACCAGAACGGCCTTTATGAACATGTGAAATTAGACGCATCGATCACGCCGAGCTCGGCTCGCTAGCGCAGGGACGCCGCGCAAGGAAAATATGCTAAACTCCACCCGGCTCCACGGCCACGCGCACGGCCGATAAGTCGGATAAGAGTGGGAACAGGAAACGCGGGGGAGCAGAGGCCTCGCGTTGCCTCGGGCCACGAGGAGCCAATCAGAAGCTGGGCTCCAAAACACGAGGGCGCTGGGTTCAAACGCACGCAGAAAAGAAGGAAGGAACCTCCCTGCGAGCTGTGGCACCGCGTCACACTTCCCTGCTTTGGGCCGACGTTTTGTGCCAGATCAGACGGCTCGTTTCAGACACGCAAACACACACAAGCAGACGGACGGAACTCATTCACTTTATTGAGGCGACGGGCGGATTCGTGTTCTTTCGTCAGCGTTTCCTCCAGGAGTCTGCAGAAATAGTGCAGGATATTTTAATCAAGAACAAAAAAGGGAGTGTGCACGCGGAAGTGTGCGGGGAGCTAATGCTCGTTCCATTAAACGGGATACGTTGCCAAGTCTGGAGCTCCTGCTGGAAGGATTATATAGAATAATGGTCTGAATGTCCTTGGCAGCCTCCCTGTGTTGCTGCTCATATCAGCACGATTCTGCTGCTGGTTTTAAACGGAGGCGTCGCGCCCCAAAACCACAACGTGCACGTGCAGAGGTGAGACGCCGCTAAGACGCGATGCACGTGGAGTCATGAGATGCGGCGACCACATCAGGACCTTCGCCTCCGTTAGCGCTTACATTAGCATCACGGGCGCTTCAGCGGGACGCCGCCAGGTTAAATCCGGCGCCGGGATCATGGATTTGGACCTTGTTGGTCGTTTTTTCCTCCCCTCACTCGCTTCTATTTCAGTATCAAATGACCTTTAATGCCGACTCAACATCCCTCAGCCGGCAGCTTTAATTGGGAAACCATGATTCCATCCACCCATTAGCTCCGACCTCCTCGCCTCTTCCCGCTCGCAGGGGGCCGCAGCTGATCTTTGACGTTAGCCGGGTCGCCCCCGGAGTCTGGACCGGTTCATCACCGGCCTGACACACACACGCACACACACACACACACAGAGACCAGTTAATTGTCTGCCACCAATTAACGGGCCGGTCTTTGGAGCGCTGGGGAACCCAGAGCTGCTCCGCCACGCCTGAAGTTTCCTTCTTTTCTGCAAATTGCTCAGTTTCCAATCCATGTTGCTTTCCTCTCCCTCTCCGCCTCCTCGTGGACCCTCCGGGGAATGTTTCGCAGCTCATTTTTGCCACCATTTCGCCCTTTTAGAGCATTTTGAGCAACAGGCAACGACAACCTGGAGCAGCTTCTGTCGTCAACGCGTCGGGCGGGCTTCTTTTCTTTTTTTCCACTCGCCATTACACTTCGCAGCTCATTGGCGAATCCCTCAGAGGATCTCCGGCAGGTTTCCAACTCTAAATGGGTTTTCAGACGCTTTTAAACACCAGGATGACGTCACAGACGAATGCGGCCAATCAGGGAGCAGAAGAAGAAGATATGAAAACACTTTTTTTTCTAAAATCCAGCAGTGAAGGAAGCTCTGGTCTCCGTGGAGACAAGCGTGGATTATAAATACGGCGAGGGCCAGTCACAGGAGACGTGAACGTTTCAGTGGCCCTCTGATCCAGGCGCTAACTTGAGACCCTCCGCCGGGACATTAGCATGTTAGCACCACATCCTAAACCAACCTTCCTTTGATTTTTCCGACCCCTTAAACCCCTGAAGGCGCCGATTGTTTATGGTGGCGCTCCAACCGAACAAACAAGCGTTTAGAGCCACAGGTCAAAGCAAACGTCAACACAGAATCCAAAAAAACGGAGGCCAGGCTTCCGGAAGAACATGTGCCACCTCATTAGCAGCGGTCACATTAATTGTCTCATCGCGTGGGAATATTTTCATTTCAGAGCGGAGCCGCGGAGCGCGGGGCGGCGTGACCTTTGGAGCAGCAGGACGCTCCTGGCCAGGAGCATTGTCCTACTGAGACAGGCTGATTGTGCTCCTGCCCTTTTGATAATTAATTAATTAACACGAGTACACGACAGTTCATTTGTCTGCGCCGGCGTTCCGGGAGCGGCGGCCTTTTTCTGCACCTGTGGCTCCGCGGGAGGAACATCGCCGCACGTGTTCTCTGATCACCACAGCAGGAACCACCTTCGTTCTCCTCTCATTGGTGTCCTGGTGGGTTTCCTCATATGATCCAGGCTCCTCGGTCAGGCCCATGATGGGCCGGGTCACAGGGCGGCCCTGACCACCTCCCCTCCACCTGCTCCAGGAGATCATCCAGGTCTTCCAGACTGTCCCTCCAGCAGGTCCAGGGATGGGAACCCTTGAGCCTCCTCAGCTGAGACCTTCCTCCAAAATAAAAGCACGCTTCATAGAACTGAAGAACCCGACCTGTTGGAGTCGCCCGAAGCTCTCACAGATGGCGTCCTACGCTCCAGCATCGGGTCCTGCTGCACGCCAAGGGCCCGTTCAGAAGACGAGGACTCGTGCTGAATTTTAATAGCTGAATTTGGGACGGCCCCCCCCTCCACCCCGGATCGTCAGAAGAAAGAAACCATTTTAATAATCTGATTTCTCCGTTGCGGAACCACAGGTGTGGTCAAAGTCCCGGTCACAATCTCTTCTTCAACAGTGGTTCATTTCACAGCTGAGCGCAGCGGCACTGAAGCCACCAAAGATGCATGTTTAATGTGTTCCTCGCAGAACGTCTGCTGAAACCACTAAATTAGCTCAGAAGAAGCCCGCTTGTTGGGTGTCGGTGACGGGGTGTGAGGCTTATCTCCTCCTGGTTGGATTTATGGAGGGTTTTACAGGCAGGAACGCCTTTTTGGGCGCTGCGCTAGCTCCTGCTTCAGGGAGCAGAAGCTGTCACCTGACAGTGGAAACGTGACCTTAATCTGCAGGAAAGGACTCGTCAGCAGGACATGATAATGGTCCAAATAACAAAAAAATGATCTCTTGTGTTACACACGGAAGAATAAAATGCTCTGCAACTTCTGTTCAAGCTGTGAACCACTCGCTCCTCAGAACGGGGGGGGGGTCCAACTCTCAGGCTGCGCCAGCGTGCACGTGGGACTTGTCCCCCTGCTGCAAGACGATAAAGTTTGCCTGCTTTTTTAAATCAGACGCTTCCTGGTTGGAATTGTTAGCAGAGAATTCGCCTGCAGGATGCTAGCGTCCAGTGCTGCCCTGTGCTACGCTAGCTCCTGACGGTGATGTGGCTCGTGAAAGGATTAAACGAGCGTGTGTGTGTGTTGTGTGTGGTGTGGGCCCATCTCCAATCATCTCTCCCTCTCCAGCCAAGTGTGTGTGGGGGGGGGGGGGGGGGTCTAGTGGCCGTACTCTGCCATCCGATTCTGCAGCCGCCAATAGCTGAGCGGGCCCGCGCCACCTTTGGCGTCCACGGCGGTCTCACCTTAAACATGCGGGTGGGGGGGGCGGGGGGGCTCTTTCAGACTGTCGCCTGCTCTTGTCCCCGCCGCCTGCCCGGGTGTAATGAATGGCTGCTGTGACGCCGCTGGCAGGTGAGCCCTGCAGCGAGCTGACTGGCGCCCAGCCGCAGCTTTGTGCCGCTGGGCTCTGGGCATTAAAATGCAGAGCTTTGTGCTGAAGGACGCAGGTTACAGCGACATGATTTATGCACGAGCGCTTCCAGATACTATCCTCCAATAAAAGCTTGCAAAGTGCTCTTTACGGCCCGAGTTTGGCTCATTGGAAAGAAGATAAAGTCGATTCATCAATTGGCCTTTACAGGTGGGGAATGCACATGTGCGGAGGATCAAAGGAGATCAAAGCAGCGTGCACGTCCTGCCTCCGACACCTTCATGCTACCTGCTCCGCTTCGCAGCGCCGGGAAAAAGAGCCCGACTGCGACAGGAACGCCACGCGTGCACGTCGGGGAGTTGTAGCCCGAATGCTAACAACATGAATATTACAGATCCTTTCAAAATGGAGGCATCGCACACAAGAGGCTCAGCCTGCGTCTAATTAGCACTCTCAGATTCTCCTCCAGCCACCCGGACGAGTCCGTTTTCTCCACAGTTTTCCGAAAAAAAAGAAAAAGGAATCGGAACGTGAAAACTGACGAAAGCGAAGCAGCCTTGTTTGTGTTTTACGCCTTCGAAAAGTTCCTGTTGAACAAAAGGAGCCGTTCGTTAAACACGCCGAGCGCCCGTCGCCGGCAGATTTGGCAAAATTGGTCGTGTCGCTAAGCTAGCGAAGAACATCTGCATATATGGAGGCTCCCGCAGCAAAGAAACACATCATTAAATATAACAGCTCTAATAGCTGCATTCGGAGCTGTACCCTGGGCTAAAGGGCCGAGCCGCGTCGGTGGGAGTCCCGGCGAGCACCAGCGCACGGCCGCCTGCAGCCGGGCCGTTTATCAGCAGAACCGGGGCCGTTGCCACTGCTCAGCGGTGCGGCAGAGGTGCTGGCCTCCACTCCAGCCACTCCTGGTAGTTCCTCAAAAACACTGAGTTTCTAGTGGATGCACAATCTGTGGAGGCCAACATAGAAACTTCTGAAGAGCCAAAGTTCTTGCAACAAAAATATAGTCCCCAATTAGGTTGTTTTGTTATCACACGACCCCGTCCCCATTATCTTAAGAGAATATAAAAGAATGAGTGGAGACAGACAGAGAGAATGAGACGTTTTTGGCGCGTGTCGCTCTTGATTTTGTGTTTATTTTTGCAGTAAACTTAAAGGAGGCCTTTTCACTTTATGTTTGGTTAAATTTAAGCTGATATTCCATTCATGACATCTTTAAATTTACAGTATTCATGGGAGATTTATTTGGTCATTTTGCTTCTTTTTATTTCCTATTTCCCACATTTATTCATAGTTTTTATTAGATTG
Organism: Takifugu flavidus; assembly: GCF_003711565.1. Lineage (NCBI taxonomy): Eukaryota > Metazoa > Chordata > Actinopteri > Tetraodontiformes > Tetraodontidae > Takifugu > Takifugu flavidus. The sequence continues at coordinate 13,788 of NW_026621940.1, read as the reverse complement.
CAATAAATCCTATAACATTGAACAGACTGACTAAAGTCAAATGAGCTGCGGTCCCACCGATAGCCGTCATTCTGATGGTTTTTGCTGGCTGCAGCTGAAATATTCCAATGCTCCATGTCACAGAGACAGTAAATACTAAACCCTAAAGATTCTGAAGGCATGATGTAAAATAGTAACGTATAATACAGACATTTGAAGAGACAATTAAGAGAATGTTTCCATGCTTCTAAGAGTGGCCGAGGAGCCATTTAGAACTTTATAAAGATGCATTGTGTGATACCAGGAACTAATTTAACTTCAAGGCGAAGCTGAGCTGCTTTTGCTTTGTCGACCATCGACTGATCTCCTGAAAGTCCACCAGCCCTTTTTAAAAACGGAATTTTTCATCTATGGAGGGAGTAGACGGCAGATGTTTCCACAGATGCTCTTCACCAGTGGTCAGTGAGTGATGCAGCAGATGAGCGGGAGTTGACTGGCTTCAACCAGCTACCGTCTCAATGTCTCCAGCCCATAGTGTGGATTCTCTACGAGATCAGACAGCAGCTTCACTCCTGAACCCTGCAGATGGTTCTGTCTCAGGTCCAGAAAACTCAGATGGGAGGGATTGGACCTCAGCGCCGAGGCCAGAGAGCCACAGCTGATCTCTGATAAACTGCAGCCCCTTAATCTAAATACAGAAGGGAAACTTTTATAAGGTTATAAGTGAAACCAGTATTCATCTGAAAGGTTAATCAAAGACATGATCTGTAAATATTTAATTTAGTTACAGGTTAAAAATGGTAGTAATATGTAATTACCACAATTCCAGCCTCTCAGGTTTGCACTGTTCCAGAGGAGAATCTATATTGTTCTGGCCCTCATCTTCCCAGGTTCTCACCTCTTTCCCTCCCATCTCATCATGGAGATCCATCTCACCTGTGGCTCATCTTTAAGGCACAACGGCTGTTTCCGACTCCACACCCTCGTTCCCTGTTCACTACTCACTACATGGGGGACATGGATTGAGTGAACTACGTAGTGCACTCAATTTAAAGTTAGTATTCAGACAACGGCGTCATTTACGGCGCACGTAAAGTGACGTCGTGGTGTCGCATAATAATTACGAACCGGTCGCCGGGGGGGAAAGTGGCCAGGTCCATTTAATTATTTTAACCCATCAGAAATACATTCAGCGGTCATTTTATGAAAATGCAATATTTTACCCTATAATTAACTTTATATAATAAAATGAAATATCATTGTCATAATAATACAATAATAATTACTTATTACCTAAAATAATTAGTGTCCCTTGACATTTTCAAGCCAAGACGGGATGGAACATTCTCAAGTCATATTCCGCTGTAGTGAAACATTTAATAAAGCAATTTTTCATCAAAAAATGGATCAAAGCTACTTTTTATCTTTGTAAATATTCTTTTACTGAGATTCTGTCGCCTGGTGAGGAACAGACGGTTCTGAAGAAACAATTTTAAGTGTGTGTGTGTGGGGGGGGGGGGGGGGGGGGGGGATCAGTGAAGATTGATTGATTTGTTTTTACACATTTATGTTGTAATTATTTTAAGATGATCATATTGGACCCCTACTGAAAAAAATTCTTATTTCCAAAAATTTCATATATCAAACCGCACAGTAGAAATTACGTTAAAAAAATGTATCCATCAGCCTTACGGCTGGGGGCTAGGGTGGATACATTTTCCGAGTTAGGGTGCTCGCTTGTACTTTTCGCAGTGCATTGTGGGATACACTGAGTGCACTACATAGGGTAGAGCGATGCTCACTAACAATTCGGACACTATTGCAAAATGGCGTCCACACTATTGACTGCACTATGTAGGGTACGGGGGGGGTGGGGGGTTCAGAAACAGCCAACCTGTCTTAGATGACTTCCTGTCTCCCTCACCATCTCCCTCCTCGTTGGCTGGTGTCTACCAGGCACCCTCACCTAGTTTTGTCTAATTTTGGTTCCATCTGTGGGCTTTTTCATTGTCCTTAAATCAGTTTATCATGAATAAGTGGTCCCCGTGTGGCCCTCCCTCCTGAAGGAACTGGGCACAACACACACACTCAGAAAGTGTGAGGACCCTCGGATGGAACAATGGACATTTTTGAGAATGGTGTTTACCTCAGAGTTTCCAGTCGGCAGTTTGGAAAGTGGAGAAAACCACAGAGCAGCTTCACTCCTGAATCCTTCAGCCGGTTCCGACTCAGGTCCAGTTCTCTGAGATGGGAGGGATTGGACCTCAGCGCCGAGGCCAGAGAGCCACAGCTGATCTTTGATAACCTGCAGTTAATCAATCTGAAAAATGCAGGATAAGGTTATACGGTGCAGGTCTGCATGTTATCTGCGTCAGTACTAAACCTACGTTAGTTCTTAGTTGGGTCAGACCTGAATTCACGATATTCCAGGAATTTTTTTAATGTGGTGCATCACAGCAGTGTTGAGAACAGCCTCACTTCACCATCTTAGCAGCTGGTATATAGGTAGAAAAATGAAGACTGACCTGAGCCACTCCAGTTTACAGTTTGGACTCTCCAGTCCAGAACAGAGCCGCTTCACTCCTGAATCCTGCAACGGGTTGTCGCTCAGGTCCAGAACCCTCAGATGGGAGCGGTTGGACTTCAGAGCTGAGGCCACAGAATCACAGCTGGTCTCTGATAAACTGCAGTCCTTTAGTCTAAAATAACAATTATTTTGAGAGAAGACAAATAAAAATCAACATGTACCAGAGCAAAACACAGCTTACAAGCAACAAACCTCTGGTCCTGCACCGGCTTATCTGCCGTATGTTCCTATTTTGGGTTCTTTCAGGGCGGTCAGACAAGATCTACACCGTATGTAAAGTGTGTGTGGGTCAAAATACCTTCCAAGTTTGTGAGACCACATTTCTCAATAGCACTCAACTCTTGTCAGGAGTTGGGACAAAGCGACCCACTCCTGATAGCTTGTGGGCGATGCTGCAGCGACCCTGCAATCCCTACACTCTCTGGTGAAACCAAATCAAAGGTTTTAGACACTGCTGGATGCTGGAAGGGTGGCTATAGTCTGGACGCATAGTTCCCCTGACTGCACATTTCTCCAACAATGATTGGCAGCTGGTGTCACTTGTTCTCCAGATGAGAGAAGGAAAGAGAGCCCCCCCACAGTGTGTTTGATTGCCCCACTGCAAGCTCAATGCTGCCAGAAAACATTGCAGGAGCATCAATTCCCCTCAGGGCATCAACAAGGAGCTCAGGAAAAGGTGCAGCTGCCACCTACTAGAGACAAGCACACTGAGCTGAGATTCAAAGCCCTCTCCTCCCAAGAGAAGAGCTTGTTTGTTGGAGGCTCTTCTGGGCGATACCTGGTGCCACAGCTCCAGCTCAGCCCATCTCTGGAGCTGAGGTGGAGCTTAGCAAGTTTCATGGTTCTCCACCACTTCCTCTCGCTGAGGACCTTCTCAGCTGGTGGTTTCTGCTCCACCTTCCAAGTTGAGCAGGTGATACTTCTGCATTCCTGCCACCAGTGTCTCTGCAGAAAGAGTCTTCTCTACTGTTTTATATTAGATTGTAGAAAATTAGGATTTTTGGTTGATGTCTTAGATGTTGTTGACTAAGAGCAGGTTTTTCTTTAATAACATAGAGAGATTCGATGAGAAGAGCAAATGTATTATTTTATGAGCTACTTCCACTACTATTATATACAAATACTTCCATATTGTCTTAGATTGCAAGCTGCATTTATTGCATCGTTCATAGAAAGTCATATTTGTGAGGAGAAAAACTCAAATAAGGTCATTTTCTTTAATGACCATTACAAAAGAAGGAGGCGATGAACAAACAGATTTATCTAAAAATGTGTGAAAACTTATGGATGGAAACCTTTTTAAAATGGTTGCATTGTGTAGAATCGGTGTAGAATCAACTTGTTGACTTCTGATTTGGACTCCAATGGAAGTGAGGTGCAACAATTGTGGATGCTGAAAGCTTCAGATCTTCATGAAGGTTTCTGTGGTTGGACTGACCTGCTGCCCCTTTAAGAGGGAGGCAGGTTTGGGCTTCTGGCTGGAATGAAGCCACCTCAGATGAGAATGACTGCAGGCTTTCGGTACCAAGGTTTAACAGGGTGCTCACTTCACACTTGGGCTTTTCTCTTTTTTGGGATGGCTTTTCTCAGGAGAGAAGGGGCATGGCACACTGCAGCAGCTTTCTTTTTGGGGTTTGCTAGTTTTCCTTCTGATCTTTAAAAGACAGGAAGAACCATTTTTGATTGGTCTGAATGTTTGGGCGGTTTTGTGGCCAGCCTAAAATAAAACAAGACAAATCTACAACTGATACTTCCTTTCTAGTCATTGATGACCATCCTCACATGGGACAGATTTCCACAACCAATTTAATACTGCAAATCTGTCCTGTGTGGTCTTTTTTCTGAGAACTGTAACACTACGTTTATAACAAAGATCAAACATGGAAACAGTTATTGTCTAACTAGTTACACCTGGGAAAGTACTGGATCATCTCTGACTGACCTGAGAGTCTCCAGCTTACAGAGAGGATCCTGGAGAGCACCACAGAGCAGCTTCACTCCTGGATCCTTCAGCTGGTCTGACTCAGGTCCAGAACCCTCAGATGGGAGGGATTGGACCTCAGCGCCGAGGCCAGAGAGCCACAGCTGATCTCTGATAAACTGCAGCCACTCAGCCTGGAAAAGGAATAAATGGGGCAAATAAAAACACATTTCTAAATCTGAAAATGAAGAGAAAAGCAGAAAATGTAAAGAAATTTAGAAAAGACCAACAGAGGCCTCCTGACCTGAGCGTCTCCAGTCTGCAGTTTGGATGCATCATTGCAGAAGACAGTAACTTTACTCCAGCATCTGCCAGGTTTAGGTTCCATCTTAAGCTCAGCTCCCGTAGATGAGAAGGGTTTGACGTCATTGCTGAGGCCACAACTTCCCAATGACTCGTTGAAAGAACATCACCAGACAGTCTGTTGTGTATGAAACAAAAATAGTGAGTCAAACTTTGGGATTTCTCATCAACTTATCTGAGAATCTACCTCAACACAAATGTAGCTCATTTCCTGGAAAAGCTAAATTCAACACCGTAGAGCAACAGTTTGAACGACCATCAGATCTGAAATGCAACTGAATTATTCTCAACATTTGTCTTATTTTAGAACAGCTCATAATTACTCAATATTTAAAATGATTGTAGCAAATGGTTTAAAGAAACGTGCATCTTTTTATCTGTCTATCGGCTCTTTGGATATTTTGCATTTCATCCAATTTGTACGATGGTGCGTCAAGTCTTAATTCAGCGATCCGATCGATGACATCAGAGTCTCTGGTTGCATCGATTGCCCTCAGCTTCTGTTATATCTGCCTGTTTCCCTTCAAATCATTTTCACTGCACCTTTTGTTGCTAGTGATGAAGTTGCCACCTAACGGGTGTGGAAAGGCTCAAACAACTTTGTGGGTCACATAAAGGCTCCAAACGGAACCGCCACAAAGACCTAAAACACCCATTTAAACCAACGAGGCCGGCTGTTTTTACGTTGAACAAATGAAGCAAAATAGTCACGTGTCATTAGTTAAAATGTGTTTTTCTGTCGTTAGAATACGATGTATACAAACAAACAAAAGTGATTTAATGACATGACAGTAATTTCATGATAGTCAGTTAACTTGTGGCTCCTATTATTCCTGCTTTATGTTGGTTTGTCTGGATTGACCTTTGAACTTATATCCAGCCAGTGTTGAACATTTCTGGATGAATTGTTGTTGTTTTTAATTTATGGACGCTGCAATGGAGATAAAGAATTGAAGGAATGACCACTGGAGGGGGTATTGCTACCTGACATGATCCACTCGCTTGATTTAAACGCCGATGTCCGGCCCCAAAAATCTTTACTTACTCGGCCTTCCTGCAGTTCCTCACAGCTGGAATCAGGCGACGTCGTCCCTCATCTGAGGTGTTGTACTGCTGCAGGTTCAGCTCATCCAGAACCTCCTCTGACATCTGCAGCAGGTAGGCCAGAGCTGAACAGTGGATCTCTGACAGTCCCTCTGTGATTTCTCCCCTGACTTCAGGAACTCTTGGATCTCCTGATGGACTGACTGATCCTTCATCTCCATCAGACAGTGGAAGATGTTGATGCTTCTGTCTGGGGAGAATTCATCACTGTTCTCCTCCTTCAGGTTGTTGAGGACCTTCTGGATGGTTTTTGGGTGGCTGCTCCTCTGATCCAACAGTCCACCCAAGATCCTCTGATTGGACTCCAGAGAGAGACCATGAAGGAAGCGAACAAACAAGTCCAGGTGGCCATTTTCACTTTTGAGAGATTTCATTAGTGCTCTCCTGAGGAAGTCATCAAGAGATGTGACTGGATCGTAATTTGTGTACAACCCAACAAACCAGGAAAAGGGGATTGCTTTCGAATAATTTGGGAAAGATTCCATAATCTTTTCATTCCTGGAGTAACAGTGGAACATGTAGACGGCAGCCAGAAACTCCTGAATGCTCAGATGAACAAAGCAGTAGACTGATTTCTGGAAGATCACACTCTCTCTCTTGAAGATCTCTGTACAAACTCCTGAGTACACCGACACCTCGGAGACGTCCAGTCCACATCGCTCCAGGTCTTCTGAGTAGAACATGATGTTTCCTTTCTCCAGATGTTCAAACGCCAGCCGACCCAACTTCAGAAGGAGTTCTTTGTCAGCCTCAGTCAGTTCCTCTGGTCTCTGCTTTCCTCCATACTTCTGCTTCTTCCTCTTTATCTGAACCCTCAGGAAGTGTGAGTAGAGGTCAGTCAGGGTTTTGGGCAGCTCTCCTCTCTGGTCTCTGGTCATCATGTCCTCCAGAACTATAGCAGTGATCCAGCAGAAAACTGGGATCAGACACATGATGTGGAGGCTCCTGGAGGCCTTGATGTGTGAGATGATTCTCTTGGACAGATCTTCATCACTGAACCTCCTCCTGAAGTACTCCTCCTTCTGGGAGTCAGTGAAGCCTCGTACTTCTGTGATCCTGTCAACACACGAGGGAGGAATCTGATGGGCTGCTGCAGGTCTGGAGGTGATCCAGATGAGAGCTGAGGGAAGCAGGTTCCCCTGGATGAGGTTCACCAGGAGCACGCCAACGGATGATACTTGTGTGACATCAGAGATGAGCTGATGCTTGTTGAAACCCAGTGAAAATCTGCTTTCATCCAGGCCATCAAAGATGAACAGAAGTTTCCAGACAGTCAGATCTTCTGCTCTGATCTTCTGTAATGTTGGATGGAAAACATGAAGCAGTGAGAGAAGACTGTGCTGCTCATCTCTGATCAAGTTCAGCTCCCTGCATGAGAGCGGAAGCACCAGACTGATGTCTTGGTTCTCCAAACCTTCTGCCCAGTCCAGACTGAACTTCTGCACTGAGAAGGTTTTTCCAACGCCGGCGACACCGTTGGTCAGAACCACTCTGATGTGTCTCTGTTGCTCAGATAAGACTTTGAAGATGTCCTGGCACTTGATTGGAGTGTCCTGGATGTTCTTCTTGGAGGTTCTCTCAAGCTGTCTCACCTCATGTTGTGTGTCCACCTCCTCACTTTGTCCCTCAGTGATGTAGAGCTCAGTGTAGATCTTGTTCAGCAGGGTTCCACTTCCTGCTTCATGAGTTCCTTCAGTCACATGTTCACATCTTCTCTTCAGACTCATCTTATGACCTTCTATCACCTCCTGCAGATCACTTCCTGAACATAAGTAAACCAATGATTTCCATCTAAAATAAATCATCAACACAACTACAAATTCATGACATCACAAATTAAATCTCATATTGAACAGTTTTACTTTGTTTGGGCTTCATTTCAGCATCTCCAGATCTGCTTCCAGATTGTGAACAAGAGGACTCTCCTGGTGGAGCTGACTGGTCCCAGTTTGATAGGATGTGCTCCCCCCTCTCACTATGAAACACATCTCTATTAGTCCTTTGATTTATAGGATGAAAGAACCTGATCAAGACTCAATATTGTTCCAGCATTTATGTCTGAATTCATCTTTCAGTTTTAAACATGATTCTTGTTTCTAATCAACAATATTCACATTAAGTCTGTAACTATATGACTGTCTGAGGTTTAAGTGTTAAACATCTCCAATAATAAACTCACAACCTGCTGCTGTTAATGTGACTAACAGCTGCCACACAAACACATCATCACGCTTTAGTTTTCTTACATTTCCTCTGAACTTCTGAAGTTTATTATATCATGTTTGGACCGGTCACTCTTCAGGGACACCCAGCTGGGCACTGTGGACTCTGCTCTGTCCTCGTCCATCCTGAGGAAACATCAGAAATAGTGATGAGACTGTGATGAAGGTAAATAATCTGGAGAGGTTGGAGTTAAATAATCCCAATTCACTGCATTTTTATCAAACAGGAACATTTCTAATCCATTCTGGATAACAACTGAATCAATAAATCAATGATGTCTCTGTATCATTTTCATGTTTTCAGAGTTTAAGCTGCTTTTTTAACTGTTCCCTGCAGTGAGAAAAGAACTGGCTCCTTTTCCAGCCCCTCATCCTGCAGCACTGAATGTGCTCTAAAGTTCTTTCCAGAGCAAACGTCTCTGCACTTGCAGCAACATGTTGTAGTCATGGATCCGTGAGGAGAACCGGATACAGGAAACGCCCCCACTTTGATCCCAAAACCCAACTGGTGGCCAACGGTGGTCCGGCAACGACGGGGACGCTGGTCCATCGGGCCCACAACACTGGTTTTCCACAGGCCAACATGGTGAAAGGACTGTCTTCAGCTCAGCCACTAAATTATCTGGTGCTACATAAACATACTAGTCAGGACTTTTTAACTTCCCTCCTTTGTTCCCCTCTTCAATTATTTCTATGATCCAAGTCCTCAAAGATCACTGCTCTATTTAAAATAGATGAAAGAAATGACACCCACTCCTGCATTTCTTTCACAGTGGTTCCACAACATAGAACAATAAACCACTGTGAGAAAACGTGCAACATGAACCAAAATCCTGTTGGTGTCCTGTGATCCTGGGTGGATTTAGTTATTTAGTTTATTGTCTTATATTGGTCCGGCTGAGAGATGCTAACTTGCCCACGATTAGATGTTGTTTGACAGGTAATACCAAAATATCCAGCTGTAACCTGGACTGTTGAACAGCTCTAATAACTCTAAGAGCTTTTCACCTGTCACAAAAAAGTTTTAAAATGTTGTTAATACCTGTTAAGACTCTCTAACAACGTTAACAGCATAATACTCACTTTACACTCACCTTGTCGCTCTTCCTGCTTCGTCTGAACAGAATACTTTCACTTTTAAAACCTAATCAGCAGCTTTATGGCGTATATATTACTACCATTAAAGCATTCTGGGAGGGTTTAAAGTTCAAAGTTCTTTTAGGATCAGTAGCAAAGAGCAGAAAAATAAACTAAACTTCACTTAGAAAGACTATTCAACTATAACTAAAGCCAGACTATAAGAAAGTTAAATAAGACCTCTTCATTTATAATGTATAACGATGTTTTGTGCTAAAACTAAATATGAAGTCTTGTTGAATTTTCTTAAGCCAAGATTTCTTCAGCTCTATGCAGCTCTTCAATAGTAACAAAAATGTTTTCAAATCTTGATTTTATCTCCAAACACAACTGTCAATTCTTTTCAATAATGCTCTTCGTTTCCACTCACCTTGTCGGTCTTCAGTCTTCCTGCTCAGTCTGAACAGAAAACTTTTACCTTTCCTTTTTCCTCTGTTAATGAATGAATGAGTTGTAAAAGCAGCATATTTCTGCAGCCCTGGAGTCCAGGAGGAGCAGCAGAGGTCAGAATGTGTCGGAGCGCGTTTAACTATTGTCTGCAGTTCCACGCGTGTCCACCGGGTGGCGGTAAAGCACCACATGATATTTCTCCTTTTTGGAACTTCTTCAGCTGCGTTGAGCTTTAAATCTTCACCTGTCGCTCCCTTTAAGCTCTAAACTTTGCGGTTCGGTGTGTAGTTTGTTGGTTTACATATTTCTGATGAATTCTGATGACGACTGAAACTGTCAATGGCCAATAGAAAGTTCGTCCATTGTTCTACTGCGTCACACATTTTCATTATTTATTGTCATTTTGGGGTCTAAACTGGACCAGTTCTGTGAGCTGTTTTGCTTTTTCTGTGCACCAGATGTTCCAGGCAGGTTCCATCATCGGACACAGACGGAGACAGGTCACGTGACAACAGTCAGCCTTTAGTTCTTTATTACAGGAGGATCTGGTTTATATACAGACACGTATCTGCAAAATACTAAAAAGTCTATGAACCCAAAGTACTAAAAAGTCTACATCCACGCACACGCGTGTATTAAGTGTTTATACACACGTGTGCGCGTACGTGCACACTGTATATTCATCTAATAACTGTTAGTTTCTAAAACAGCAAAGTAGAGTCACTGAGGCACGGCTTCACCTCCTTTACACCGAGGTTTCCCTGAGCAGGTGTGATGAACTGTTGCAGAAGGAAAAGCATGGAACATGTTAATAACCGGACACAACAACACTCAGGTTTATTGTCTGACGGCATCAGTGTCTCTGGTTGCATCTGTCTGAGGAGCATTGTGAAACCAGGAGCAGTGTAAATGAGGGGGGGGGGGGCAGTGAGTGGATGCTGCATTCATCAAACACACAATAGTCAGAAGAGAAGAAGGAAGAACAGAAGCCCGTGTTCCTCAGTGTTGGTGTGGAGACGCCTGTTTGGAGGAGCAGGAAGCAGGCTGGACTCTTCCAGCTGGCTTTAATGCCACTTCTCTTCTGAGAACCTCCCAGCAGCTTTCTCTCCACCATCTTTTTACGCTGAAGCTTTTTGATCATTTCAGGTCAGATGTTCTTGGACTGAGGTTAAACATGTTTGTTCTTGTGCTCGGAGCGAACCGACGATCCTCTAAAGTCAGGCATCCTAAAGGTGGATGTTTTCTGAGGCCTGGAGGCTTTAAAGTGGCGCTTTTACCCACTTGTCCTTGTTCTGTTGGAAACTTGATCCAAAAACCTTTTCTGGAGCTTCATGTTCTGCTTTTTTGAAGGAATGAAATGGTTTCATCAGCGCTGCCGGGGGCTGAGCAGGCTTCATAGATCTGAAGCTCTGAGATCCTTTAAAGATCTCCTGGAATCAGCAGATGGGGGTTTGATCAAAAACTGTAAGAATCAGTCAAGCTATCAAATCTTGACTCAGTCCAAGCGTGAACCAGTCCATCCAGAGCTGATTATGGCTCAGCCAGGAGGAAAGCACGGCCTGGGGGGGTTCATATGGAGCAGGCACACTCTGGCTCTATTGCTACTGAAAACAGCCCTTCAGCACAGCAGCCTGGAATACAGTTCTGGAGAACACCTGTTCCCAACAGAACCTGTTTAAAACGGGACCAGGAAAGATGCCCGGCGTGACCACGACCACGGGGAGAGAGGGGGGGGGGGGCAGAGACAGGCGGTAACGCCGCTGCCCACCGATTCACCTGGAAACAACAAAAACCCCAGCAGCTTGGACCCAATATGGCAGCGTGTTCCTCAAAAACGCTCCTCAAACTCTCCCCACAGCTTCATTGCTAAACAGGATTTGGGCTTTTTTGTCCGTGCTAAATGGAAAGTGTTTGTTCTTTGGTGGTCCAACAGGACCACGATTTGGATGGATGGATGATTTGATGTTATTGAGAATAAAAACAGCTGAAAATGGAAGCGGAGATGTTTCAGAGCACCAGAGCTCAGAAAGAGTTTCTAATCAAACACCGCCTGTTGGGAATGATGAATGGATGAATTTTTATTTAATTTAGACTAATTTAGACTAATTTTAACATCCTTTATGCCAGTTCCATAGAGCGTGCGTGCACGAGGCAAAGATGCACAAAGGAAACTTGAGCCACTTTCCCAGCTGCCAGACCCTGAAAGAGAAGCTCTCTACCAGCGTGTTCCCGAGCACAGTTTGCTGATTAAATTTGTCTTTTGTGCCTCTTGAAAATTAAAAATGACTGACAGAGCCATAAGAAACTATTGCTTTATTTATCTGATCATATTGTAATATATTTGTTAGGTTTTCAGTTGCCCGCAGGCACCCGGTCGCCCGTCAGAACCACCTGAGTCGCCCACCGGCCTGTTCTAAAAATAGCTCAAATAGCACCACTGACCAATGAGCTGCATCTCATTTATTTTGTTTGCTATTCTTGTTTAAATCACACTTACACATAAACTGGAAATAACAATATATTAAAAAAAAACTTTAAAAAATGCTTAATATAAATGAACTATGACCTAGTATAGTTCAAAGGTCAGTATGATGCGCATGACCAAAACGTAGCGTCTACGCAGATCGCTACGACCAAACAGCCTAGCGGGCGCAGCCAAAACGAGATGACTGACCCATAAAATGATGGCAGAAAAAAGAAAGAAGACGGATCATTTTCACCACGAGAGTTTCTTTCTCCACAAGAGAAGAACTTCTCACACTACTGCCCCTAAAGACAACTACGAGGGGAGTTGACATATATAACGAGGGGAGTTGACACATAACGAGGGGAGTTGACATATATAACGAGGTGAGTTGACATATATAACGAGGTGAGTTGACATATATAATGAGGGGAGTTGACACATATAATGAGGGGAGTTGACACATATAATGAGGGGAGTTGACACATATAACGAGGGGAGTTGACATATATAACGCGGTGAAGGAGTTTTTGGTGGAGAAAAAAGTGCCGCTGGAAAAGCTGGTATCAGTGACTACAGACGGGGCTCCTGCTATGAGCGGCCCACTACAGACGGGGCTCCCGCTACGAGCGGCTCAGTACAGACGGGGCTCCCGCTACGAGCGGCCCACTACAGACGGGGCTCCCGCTGTGAGCGGCCCACTACAGACGGGGCTATGAGCGGCCCACTACAGACGGGGCTCCTGCTGTGAGCGGCCCACTACAGACGGGGCTCCCGCTGTGAGCGGCCCACTACAGACGGGGCTCCCGCTATGAGCGGCCCACTACAGACCGGGCCCCCCCTATGAGCGGCCCACTACAGACGGGGCTCCCGCTGTGAGCGGCCCACTACAGACCGGGCCCCCCCTATGAGCGGCCCACTACAGACGGGGCTCCCGCTATGAGCGGCCCACTACAGACCGGGCCCCCCCTATGAGCGGCCCACTACAGACGGGGCTCCCGCTATGAGCGGCCCACTACAGACCGGGCCCCCCCTATGAGCGGCCCACTACAGACGGGGCTCCCGTTATGAGCGGCCCACTACAGACGGGGCTCCCGCTACAGACGGGGCTCCCGCAGTGAGCGGCCCACTACAGACGGGGCTCCCGCTGTGAGCGGCCGACTACAGACGGGGCTCCTGCTGTGAGCGGCCCACTACAGACGGGGCTCCTGCTGTGAGCGGCCCACTACAGACGGGGCTCCCGCTGTGAGCGGCCCACTACAGACGGGGCTCCTGCTGTCTGTAGGCCTCATGTGCCAGAGTGATGGGCTTTGAGCACGTGATGACTCCTGTGGTGAAGATCATCAACAGCATCCGCTCCAGAGCGAAACAGCTCAGAACATTCAAGGTTCTGTTGGAGGAGCTGCCAGCTGAATATGGTGACCTGCTGCTACACACAGAAATCCGATGGCTCAGCAGGGGACGGATTTTGCTTCCTTTTTTGTCACTTTTGAGTGAAATAAAAGAGTTCATGCAGTCCAGAGGGGAAGACGCCGCGCTGCTGGATTGATTGATTGATTGTTTGATTGATTGATTGAGTACTTTATTGATCCCTTTAGGGGGTGTCCATCAGGGAAATTAG
>NW_026621939.1:32500-35225 GCF_003711565.1 Takifugu flavidus | reverse complement strand
GGTTCTGCTGGGCTGTATTTGTCCTGAGTGAGGACGGAAGGGACGGACCTGCAGACATGGATGACGTCTATAAAGCAGCAGTGAGTAGAAGGACAGTGTGTGTGTGTGTGTGTGTGTGTGGTGTGTGTGTGGTGTGTGTGTGTGTGTGTGTGTGTGGGCACTAACAGAAGATCTGTCGAAACGAACGATGACTCAGCAGTTTGATTGCATCAAAGAGGTCACATTAAAGCATCAAAGAGGTTTAATCAGAACGGAAACGTCGCTTCTGCTTGTGAAGCTACTTTAGGTCCCAGATCAGATCTGATAGATCACCTGATTCAGTGATCCAGCTGAGCCGTGGGGGGGTGCTGCTCCATGGAGGACGCGGAGGTCGCGTCCTCAGGAGTGTCCCAACGGTTCAAATTTCAAACCCTTTAATCTGTCGGCTTCAAGCATCAGAACGACTCCAAACCACCTTTGACCTGACGGGAAAATGTCCCCATAAAACTGGGAAAACTGCTATAAAGTCACATAACGAGGAAACGAAACTTTAACCCTGACGAACCCGACTGAGCCGACCCGGACAGAACAAAGGAGGAGAGACAGCTGATAATGTCCCCGACACACACTCACACAGAGTCACACACACAGACACACACTCACACAGAGTCACACACACAGGCACACACACACACATTCACACTCACACACATGCACACACACACACAAACTCACACACATACTCACTTCAGCTGGTTTAGTTGGTCCGACAGCTACAGAAATGATTTTTTTTCTGATTTATTTTGTCTTCAGGTTGAAAACTTGACTGAGGAGCAGAAAAATGGTGAGAAAACATCCGATTTTTCTTTTGTTCTCCCCTTTTTTCCCTTTTACACTGATTTAAAACAGAATCTGAAGATCTTCGGAATTAAATTCTGTGGTAAAAACAGCGCAAAGACAAGAAATCAGATGTGAAACCTTTAAAAAGTGCAACAGCAGCTGCTGGACAGCTGTTACAGATGTTACGGATGTGACTGCAGCTGTCAGTCCATCGGGACCCACGTGAAACACCTGTGTCCCCGTTGCTTTCAGAGTTCAAGGCTGCGTTTGACATCTTCATCCAGGACGCAGAAGATGGCTGCATCAGCACCAAAGAGCTGGGGAAGGTGATGAGGATGCTGGGCCAGAACCCCACCCCCGAGGAGCTGCAGGAGATGATCGACGAGGTGGACGAGGACGGTACGAGCACGTCACGACACGCACGCGCAGCAGGCGCGCCGGCGCTGACGGGCTGGTTTCTGTCGGCAGGCAGCGGCCACGGTGGACTTCGATGAGTTCTTGGTGATGATGGTGCGCTGCATGAAGGAGGAGAGCAAAGGGAAGGCCGAGGAGGAGCTGGCAGAGCTGTTCCGCATGTTTGACAAGTAGGTCGGACCTTCTGTCCACGCCGAGACGCAGAGTCACTGAGCACGAGTCCAGGCAGTGACGGGCGCCGGCCGCTTTCTCCTTCAGGAATTCTGACGGATACATCGACTTAGAGGAGCTCAAGGCCATGCTGGAGTCCACAGGAGAGACCATCACCGAGGACGACATCGAGGAGTTGATGAAGGACGGGGACAAAAACAATGACGGAAAAATTGATTATGACGGTACGTCGGCGTCTCCAACAAGGATCCCTGGAAAGATTAACAGCTGCTTCCACAGGTCACAGCCCAAATCAGCATAAATCAGCCTGAATATTCATTATTTATTTCAATTGTTGATCAGCATTAGCGTTAGCATCAGCGTTAGCATCAGCGTTAGCATCAGCGTTAGCGTTAGCATCAGCATTAGCATCAGCGTTAGCATTAGCGTTAGCATTAGCATGAGCGTTGTCCTTAAAATCAGTCTTCTGTGTGACAGAGTTCCTGGAATTCATGAAAGGTGTTGAATAAAAGCTCGACCGTCTCCTGGATCCTCGCCAACGCCAGCGGCTTCCACCTGTGATGGGGTGGACGTCCCCACAGGTGATGGGGACGTCCACCCCATCACCTGTGGGGGTGTCCCCATCGCCTGTGTGGACGTCCACCCCATCACCTGTGGGGACGTCCACCCCATCACCTGTGTGGACATCCCCATCACCTGTGGGGACGTCCACACCATCACCTGTGTGGACGTCCCCATCACCTGTGGGGACGTCCACACCATCACCTGTGGGGACGTCCACCCCATCACCTGTGGGGACGTCCACACCATCACCTGTGTGGACGTCCACACCATCACCTGTGTGGACGTCCCCATCACCTGTGGGGACGTCCACCCCATCACCTGTGGGGACGTCCACCCCATCACCTGTGTGGACATCCCCATCACCTACGTGGACGTCCCCATCACCTGTGGGGACATCCACACCATCACCTACGTGGACGTCACCATCACCTGTGGGGGGCGTCCCCATCACCTGTGGGGGCGTCACCATCACCTGTGGGGGCGTCCCCATCACCTGTGGGGACGTCCCCATCACCTGTGGGGGCGTCCCCATCACCTGTGGGGGCGTCCCCATCACCTGTGGGGGCGTCCCCATCACCTGTGTGCAGCAGACTCACCTGACTCAGACTTTATACGCTTTGGTGAATAAAAACGATTTTCATTTTAAAAAGATTTCAGTCATTTGTTTTTCTCAACCTGCTTATTTGTTCGTTTTTGATTATTTGAGAAATGAATCCAGAAACTTGAGGTCAGTGTTTTATTGGAATAATCCGCAATT
>NW_026621939.1:0-30000 GCF_003711565.1 Takifugu flavidus | reverse complement strand
AGTTCCTTTATAATTACATTATAGTTCCATTATAGTTCCATTATAGTTACATTATAGTTACTTTATAGTGACATTATAGTTCCATTATAATTACATTATAGTTACATTATAGTTTCATTATAGTTTCATTATAGTTACTTTATAGTGACATTATAGTGACATCATAATTACATTATAATTACATTATAGTTACATTATAGTGACATCATAATTACATTATAGTTACTTTATAGTGACATCATAATACATTATAGTTACTTTATAGTTACTTTATAGTGACATCATAATTACATTATAGTTCCATTATAGTTACTTTATAGTGACATTATAGTGACATCATAATTACATTATTACGCTTGTCCTTCGTTATCTTTCTTTCAGATTCCAGGAAAGCCCAAGAACGAGGAGTGTCGGGAGGCAACGACGGCCTTCGGCGACATTGTCAGCTCCAAACAAATGAACGAAGACCTTTTTAAATGACTCCTCTCCTGCTCCTGCCTCCCCTTCAACTGGTTCCGATTGTGTCGGTTATTTAGCCTCTTTTTCTTCTCTTAGATGAGTTTCCAGGGTGGGGTTCTGTCTTCATCAGAGCTTCTGATCTTCTGCCAGGTTTCTGGATTTGCTATTAGGTTCAATGGGAAATAAAAAGTGCTGGAAGGTTCTGCAGGACAAGACTCGTGTCGTTTCTGGGATATTTTGAAACTCAGCAAACATTCAAACATGGAAGCAGCCTCAGCAGGCGCCCTCGTGGGAACGCACGAGGATGTGCACGTTGACCAGGGTGTGCACGTGTTGCCTCATGAACTGAGCGTGGACGTTCCCCAGCCATGAAGCTACTTGTGAGGGGCCGGAAGGTCCAGAGGGTCCGGAAGGTCCAGAGGGGCCGGAAGGTCCAGAGGGGCCGAGGGGGTCCGGAGGGGCCAGAGGGTCCGGAGGGGCCAGAGGGTCCAGAGGGTCCGGAGGGGCCAGAGGGTCCAGAGGGTCCGGAGGGGCCGAGGGGGTCCGGAGGGGCCGAGGGGGTCCGGAGGGGCCGGAGGGGCCGAGGGGGTCCGGAGGGGCCGGAGGTTCCGGAGGGTCCAGAGGGTCCAGAGGGGTCGAGAGGGGCCGAGGGGGTCCGGAGGGGCCGGAGGGTCTGGAGGGGCCGGAGGTTCCGGAGGTTCCGGAGGGTCCGGAGGGGCCGGCGCTGCATCACTTCCACATGGGCCTCAGCTTTTCCTGCTCAGCTCCAGTCTGGTTGCAACACTGACATAACCGTTACTTTGAGTTGCTTTAGTTTGATAAATATCATTTGGAAATATTCAAGTTTAAACTGCAACATTTACATCAACATATATTTATATAACTCGATAGAAAGAACTCATAATATCCAAAATCAAATGAAATGTCCTAATTTATTCCTTAACCCTAAATATTACAGATAAATAAAAATCAACTTAATATTTGGGATTTCTCCAATGTTTCCATCTATGAAAAAGATCATTAACTGCTTGATTTGTTAAAATAAATCTTTGTTTTAAACTTAAATTATTTCAGGAGGACAGGGTCATTATGAGAAACTTGTTTTTAATACGGTGAATGTTAAACTTTATATTTTGTACCATTAGGGCCAAATCTTGGATCCGACCCACCTTAATCCACCCCCCAACATCCTCCTCCCACCGGGGGAGCCCCCGGACCCCGCAGGTTCGAACCTGGGACACATTTATCGGCGTTTGTATAAGTGGGCGTGTTTTGTCATGCGAGAGGCGTGTCACAGCACGCAGCACAGCACGTCACCGGAAGTCACCTCCCCGTGAACCGGAAGTTCTTTCATTTTAGCTTGAAGAACGAAAATTGTCTGTTGTTTTTCCCCATGATGTCTGTTGGAGGATCAAAACCGTTAAACGAGCCCTCATTGCAGGGTTGAAATGGAAAATGCTGCGCATAAAGTGTCAAGAAAGCCGGAAATCTTAAAAATCCATCCATTTGTTTAGGCAGCAGTTTGATTCATCCGTGCCGTGTTTTTTGCCCGGATAGAGGCTCTGCTCCGAAATTGACAAGTTAGCGTTAGCATTATAATAATTAGTAGTAATAATAATATCAGCTCATCCGGAGTACCAGCAAAGACTGGAGGTGAGTTTAGATAAATATCAAGTCATTTTCGACTATGACTGTGTGTTTTATGTAACTGTCAGATGAATGATTGTGGATTTGGTGGTTAGTTTTGCTACGTTGACAGCAAACGTGGACTGGGGTTAACGATGAGAAGTCACAGCAAACCAAGAGAAAATGGAGTGGATTAACGTCTTAAAATCATCTTTTTATGGTTAAATGCACGTTGTCTTAAAAGGTCTTAACCTATATCACAGCTCGAAAGTCAGTGGGCGGAACCGAATAACCGTTTAGTGGAGCCAAGAATTTCCAGCTAATCATAGCTTGCTGGCTAACCTCCTTTAACTCAACGTTTGCTTGTTTTGCATCCTGGTAAATAGTTGAACCAATGATGTATTCTGTCTTCGATTATTCCATCTACCTTAGAATGATAGACAACCCGTGATGTTGTAGAGGAGTTCCTCCAGAGTGTGCTGATGTTAGCTGCTAGCCTTCCGATAGCTACACCTGGAGGAGCGTCCTCCTGATGCTAACACCGGTGTGGCTCATCCACATGTGCTGTCATCACTCCTGCTTGTCATTCACCGTTGGCCTGATACACCACCATCATCATCATCATCATCTTTCAGGACATATCAGTGTCTTCCATGGAAAAGGCCAAAGTTCACCAGATTAGAAACAATAGGAATTAGCTGATCAGGAATTTCTTTGCGACACGGGAAAGATCGTTAAAGCTATTATAATTGTAAAATTGGGTAAAAATGTAACCAAGAATTAGGACAGAATGAAACAAAGCGCACGTTTGATGGAGAAACTTCAGATCGTTAAATGATGTCCCAACTCTCTTCACAGCTTTTGTGTTGAAGCAGATCAAGGCAGCAGGAGTAGCGGGGATTCTGGTATCGCTCGCCCCCCTTGAGATGACATCCCAGCAGCCACAGCCCCCCCATGCTGCTGCTTCCCCTCACATGGCCCAGAACTCCTCTGCCCAGCAGGTCCATCCTCACATTCAGCCCAGTCAGCTGGACTCCACTCCGGGGGCAGTGGGACCAGCGGACCATCAGGTTTTGACCGACCGCCCGGGTTGTTCTGGAGGTGGAGGGGTCAACAGGACCTTGGCCCGGGGAGATGGTCGCTCTGAGCCGTGGCCAGAGGAAGCAGCAGACAACTCCCACGGCCTGTACTCACTCCACCAAATGTTCACCATTGTCGGGGCCCACCTGACGCATCGAGACATCCGCGTTCTGTCCTTCCTCTTCGTCGATGTGATCGATGAGTACGAGCGCGGTGGTATTCGTAGCGGGAAGGATTTTCTGCTGGCCCTAGAACGGCAGGGCCGTTGTGACGAGACCAACTTCCGACACATTCTCCAACTTCTACGGATCATCACCCGCCACGACCTGCTGCCTTATGTGACCCTCAGGAAACGGCAGGCTGGTGAGTACAGGAGCACTTTTACGGGTTCTTATCTGAAGCCAGGTGCAAGAACCGAAGCTTGAGATGCGCTAAAAAGACGAGGTCAAAACAGTCATCAAGTCATTTTTAGTCCCATTTATTAGTTTCCTGTCGCCGTCTTTGAGGACGATGGCGTGAGGCAGCTCTCCGTCCAGTAGGTGGCAGTAGCGCATCTCAAGTTTGTCTGCTAAGCAAACAAAGAAGAAAAACAGCCGCACAGAGTCAAAATCAGAGGGAGGATGAGAAAAAGCAGCGGAATTCTGCAGGAACGGGCCGAGCGGGCGCGGGGAGGAGGGCGGAGCTACCGCGCCTCGCCGTTAGGTGGCGCTGCGCTGCGCTCACCTCGCTCACACCAAATGGGCTCGCGCTGTTGTGAACGTTTCCTCCAGGACTGAAGTGAAAGTGCTTTTCTTCCGCCCCAGTTTGCCCAGACCCTGTTGACAAGTACCTGGAGGAGACGTCGGTCCGGTACATTTCACCTCGGGGGGCGCTGCAGAGCAAAGACGCTGCTCCACACAGAAGGACAGGTGTGTCTGCGAGTGTGTGTCGCTCCAGTGTGTGTGTGCTTAACGCCCTCTGTGGTTCCAGGTCCTCAGCCCGTCCTGTGCTGCTCCCCCTCAGGACCTCAGGTCGGCCCCCCCAGGATCAAACCTGCTCCTCCAGCGTTCAACCGCAAGCGGAAGCGAAGTCTTTCTTCAGCCGACTGCAGAGAGAAGCAGACTTGTGGTAAAAGAGCGAGAGCTTTGAGCTGCTGTTGATGGCTGGCCTGCTCTGACTCTTCCTCCTCCTCCTTCTCCCCCTCTTCCTCCTCCTCCTCCTCCCCCTGCTCTTCCTCCCCCTCCTCCTCCTCTTCCTCCTCCTCCTCCTCCCCCTGCTCTCCTCCCCCTCCTCCCCCTCCTCCTCCTTCCTCCTCCCCCTCCTCCTCTTCCTCCTCCTCCTCCTCCTCCCCCTCTCTTCCTCCCCCCTCCTCCTCCTCCCTCCTCCCTCCTCCTCCTCCCCCTCCTCCTCCCCCTCCTCCTTCCCTCCCCTTCTCCTCCTCCTCCTCCTCCCCCCCTCCTCCTTCCTCCTCCCCCTCCCCCTCCTTCTCCCCCTCCTCCCCCTGCTCCTCCTCCTCCTCCTCCTCCCCTCGTCCTCCTCCTCCCCCTGCTCCTCCTCCTCCTCCTCCTCCAGATATCCGCCTGCGGGTCCGTGCGGAATACTGCCAGCACAACTCTGCTCTCCAGGGCAACGTCTTCTCCAACAAGCAGGAGGTGCTGGAGCGGCAGTTTGAGCGCTTCAACCAGGCCAACACCATCCTAAAGTCCCGAGACTTGGGCTCCATCATATGTGACATCAAGTTCTCCGAGCTGACGTATCTGGACGCCTTCTGGAGGGACTACATCAACGGCTCTCTGCTGGAGGCCCTGAAGGGCGTCTTCATCACGGACTCCTTAAAACAGGCCGTTGGCCACGAGGCCATCAAACTGCTGGTGAACGTTGACGAGGAGGACTACCAGGCGGGCCGGCGCAAGCTCCTTCGGAACTTGGTGATGGGCGGAGGGAACCTGGCGGGGGCCGGCAAAGACTCCTAAACGCTTGTTTCTGGGAGGAGACGAGCCGCCGTTGTTTGAGGTGCCTGACGTGTGCCTGAAAGGAACTGGAGAACTCGCATTGATCCCCTGAGCGCTGGTCGTGGTGTCTACATCCCATAGCGTAGCATGCCGGAAAACCGCGGAAGTCTGTTAGCAGGAAGTAGACGAGGCGTCCAGGTGGAGCCGTGGGAGGAGAACGCCGATGTGCGCGTTGAACTTCTCGTTTTCCAGCCTGTTAGCATCCAAACCTTTGTAAAGCGCTCGGTCCTGGTTCTGTTCAGTAAAGGAAACGTGCTCCAACGTCGACAAGTTGCTCCCAGTGGGAGTTTTACCGTGCTGGTTCCTCTGGTTCCAGGTTCCTCTGGTTTCAGGTTCCTCTGGTTGCTGGTTCCTCTGGTTCCAGGTTCCTCTGGTTCCAGGTTCCTCTGGTTCCAGGTTCCTCTGGCTCCAGGTTCCTCTGGTCCCTCTGGCTCCAGGTTCCTCTGGTTGCTGGTTCCTCTGGTTCCAGGTCCCTCTGGTTCCAGGTTCCTCTGGTTGCTGGTTCCAGGTTCCTCTGGTTGCTGGTTCCTCTGGTTGCTGGTTCCAGGTTCCTCTGGTTGCTGGTTCCTCTGGTTGCTGGTCCCAGGTTCCTCTGGTTGCTGGTCCTCTGGTTGCTGGTCCCAGGTTCCTCTGGTTCCAGGTTCCTCTGGTTGCTGGTTCCAGGTTCCTCTGGTTCCAGGTTCCTCTGGTCCAGGTTCCTCTGGTCCCAGGTTCCTCTGGTTCCAGGTTCCTCTGGTTCCAGGTTCCTCTGGTTGCTGGTTCCAGGTCCCTCTGGTTCCAGGTCCCTCTGGTTCCAGGTCCCTCTGGTTCCAGGTCCCTCTGGTTCCTGGGCTTTAGGTGGATCCACCCAGCGACAGTGTTACGTGTTCTAAACATGTCTTTTCTTCTTTCTGCTTCCTCCTTGTCTGTGCACCTTTGGATCATTTTATGGGTCGGCTCTGGACCCTCATGTCCGGCTTTTCTTTTTAACACACCTTTGTTTTAAGTCCTTTTCCCATCGGCTGTGGTTCTGGTGCCGTTTGGACCTGAACGTTTGTGAACGTGCTGATGAGCTCACGGTTCTGGTCCCGGACCCAGCACCCGGCTGGGCCCGGGCCGACCTCGGCGTCCCACAGGATTTTAATAACGGTTTAAAGAGAAAATAAATCACTGTGCAGACCAACGTTGTGCTGGTATATTGATGTTTACGTTTATTTAGAGGCCCACGTGCACGTGCACGTGCACTGAGGTCACCGGCTCCTGCGGCTCCTCCTGAAGGTGCTCGTGAGTATTTGTCACATTAGAGAAGAACGGCGAGTGAACGTGAGGCCCAGACAGTCGTGGCTCCAGGTTCCCCTGAGGCTCCGGAATCTGCAGGAATTCCCGTTTGTGATGACGTAAAGGAAGAAAGTTCCGCTCCCCCTCTGAGGAGCACACGCAGGTCCAGCTGTGGAGGCGCCGACCCAAAACACCAGGTAGAAATGGAAACAGCCAATCAGAGGCTCCGATGAGGCTGAAGCCCAGTGAAGAAGTGTGACGGGATCCATCCGAGCCAGAAGGCTTCTAGGATCTGAAGTCCTTTTTCCCGAAGGGTTTGTTCCCCAGGAGATGTTCCACCTCAGACAGGACGGAGAGAGATAACTTTGGAAGAACCTGCAGAGCAAGGAGACGAGAGGTTTCAGTTTCTTGATGAAGCAGAGATGCTTCAACCTGCTGTCACTGTGTGTGTGTGTGTGTGAGGGTGTGTGTGTGTGTGAGGGTGTGTGTGGTGTGAGGGTGTGTGTGTGTGTGTTTGAGGGAGTGTGTGTGAGGGTGTGTGTGTGTGAGGGAGTGTGAGGGTGTGTGTGTGTGTGAGGGTGTGTGTGTGTGTGTGTGTGAGGGAGTGTGTGTGAGGGTGTGTGTGGTGTGAGGGTGTGGTGTGTGTGAGAGAGTGAGTGTGAGGAAGTGTGTGTGTGTGAGGAAGTGTGTGTGGAAGTGTGTGCGCGCGTGTGTGAGGGTGTGTGTGAGAGTGAGTGTGAGGAAGTGTGTGTGTGTGTGTGAGAGTGAGTGAGTGTGAGAGAGAGAGTGAAAGAGTGCATGCGTGTGTGTGTGTGAGAGGGTGTGTGTGAGTGAGAGAGAGAGAGTGAGTGAAAGAGTGTGTGAGTGCGTGAGTGTGTGCGTGTGTGTGTGAGAGAGAGTGTGTGAGTGTGAGGGTGTGTGTGTGTGTGTGTGCGTGCGTGAGTGTGTGAGTGCGTGTGTGTGTGTGTGTGTGCGTGCGTGAGTGTGTGTGTGCGTGAGTGTGTGCGTGAGTGCGTGTGTGTGTGAGTGTGTGCGTGCGTGAGTGTGTGCGTGAGTGAGTGTGTGCGTGTGTGTGTGTGTGTGCGTGCTGACCTGGACGGCCCTCAGGTTCTCCCTGAGCTGCTCGGTCCTGGACGCCCCCAGCAGGACGGCGCTGACCCCGTCGTTCCTCAGGCACCAGGCTGTGGAGAGGCGGAGGTAAAGGTCACACAGGTCACATGGTGGCTGTGGACCAATCAGAGCGCAGCGTTACCGATGGCCAGCTGGGGCAGCGTGCAGCCCAGGCGCCCGGCCAGCGCCTGCAGCTCCTTCAGCCGGGCCTGCTGCCGGTGGCCCTCCTCACTCAGGACCTTGTCCTTCAGCCACTGATACCCCTGTGGAGACAACAGCACCACGTTCAGGCGCCGCTCCGCCTCGGGGGACGGACCAGAGGTGAGGTGGACCAAAGTCACCTTCAGGGAGGCCCGTGAGCAGGGGGGGATCCCGGAGGTGTACTTCCCCGAAATGATCCCACAGGCCAGAGGAGACCAGGTCATGGCTCCGATTCCTGCCACCCAAAAGAGCCTTGAGATGATCCCACATGTCGGCAGTGGGAACACGTTTGATTCCCATAAATAAAAGCCGAGCCGATCACCTGAGACGGGATCTCCACGCACCTATCTTATGGGACAGCTCTGGGAGTTGAACCTCAACCTTCTCCCTCTGGAACATGTGGTACTCTGCCTGCTCACAGATGGGCGGGATCTGGTTGAACTGCCGGGCCATGGAGTAGGCCTCCTTCAAGCAGCAGGGACAGCGTCAGGTTCAGGCTCTCAGGAGCCTCCTCACCCCCACTCACCATGACCTCCATGGAGCTCCATCTGGAGGTTCCCCACTCACCATGATCTCCATGGAGCTCCATCTGGAGGTTCCCCACTCACCATGATCTCCATGGAGCTCCATCTGGAGGTTCCCCAGTACATGGCCATTCCCTGGTTGATCACGTGGGTCATGGCCCTGACCGTCTCTTCCAAGACAGGAGGACAGGGGGCACAATTCAAACCGGGCCTACTGGACCATTTCTCTACCACTGCTGCCGATGAGCTGATTCTTTCATCAACTCTGGATGAAGAGTTGAAGAGTTTAAGCACACGTACCCTCTATCGGTGTGTTGGGATCTGGTCGATTGGCAAAAACCACGTCGACGTACTCCAGCTGGAGTCTTTGCAGCGACGCCCGCAGACCTGGTCGATTCCATCACACACAGGTGGTTCTGATCCGGCAGTGCCTTCAAAGCAACAGTCAATGTTCTCACCTTCGATGATGTGTTTCCTGGACAATCCTCTTTCCATTTCTGCCCTGCAAAAACAAAGGTTTCAGGTCAGAGCCCCGGCTCAGGCACCTGCCAGGGCGCCGGTCACCTGACCTCTGACCTCTACGTACTTTCCACCCCAGAAGAGTTTCGTGGTGATGACCAAACTGGAACGCCTGCGTGACCAAACGGGGATAAACAAGACTGAAGCACAACGGTGAGTGAAAAGAGGAACTTGATATTTGAACACGTGATGATTTCAGGATTCTGGAGATCCAAGGTTAAAGTTTACGACCCGTCATGAACTTTGGTTTAACTGGTGACAAATGACCCAATAAAGGAGAAAAGTACCTCCATCCCTTTTTCTTCAGGATCTTCCCCAGGACAACTTCACTCCTACACACACACACACACACACACACACACACACACACACACACACAGGGTTCTAAATCCTCCCCCTGACGCTCACGCTCAGTGCACGTAGAGCTCTGCTGCCTGCTTGTTCTAATTAGCATAGGCAACGCCCACTCGCTCCCTTATATGGTCGTGACCATCTGTGAAGCATCTGCAGAAGAACTTCAGGAGTTGGAGAGCAGCTCCAGAGACCCAGAGGCTGTGCAGGCTCACCTCCCCCCGCTGTACACCTCCGCCGTGTCGAACAGGTTGATCCCGTTCTCATAGGCCAGAGTCAGGAGATCCTCAGCAACCTTCAACAACAACGTGACACATCAAGCCGAGTGGAGGTCCAGAGAAAAGCCCCGAGGGTTCTCCAGAACCGCACCGAACCATCATTGGTGTGTTGCTGCAGCAGATGACCTGGTTACAGACAGGATTTCCTGGATTTCCAGTCCTACCTGATCGGTCACCTGTCCACCAAAGGTGACCCACGTCCCTGTATGGATGAAACCACGTGGTCAGAATGCTGAACCCCCTCCACAGGTGTGACCTGACCCTGACCCACCTACCTAATCCCAGACAGGAGACCCTCAGTCCAGACTTCCCCAGGTTCCTGTCAAAACAAGCTGGAATCAGAGACATGAGACAACTCCACTTCCTTTGGCTCGGCTCCAGAGTCACCTGTAAACCATCCCTGTGGAAAAGGCCGTGGTGTCCCTGAGGGACACGTGGTTGACCCTCAGGAAGTCCTCCAGGTTCTTGAGCTGCGCCGCCGCACGGACCTCCCGGAGGCGCTGGAACTCTGCCAGCTGGCTGCTGCGCTGCTGCCGCTCCTCCTGCTCCTGCGCCTGCTCCGACAGGAAGCTGAAGCCGCTGTGGACGCTCTCGCTCATGGACAGCAGGGACAGGATCTTCCCCCCCGACCCGCTGCTGATGCTGCTGCTGCGACACGTCCCGTCTCGGCCTCCGGGGGGCGCCGCAGCGCTGCCCCCCGGTTTGGGCAGCTGAAAGTTAGAAAGCAAGCCGGCCGTCACCACCAGCCGGGACCGGCAGGGTGCAGCAGGCGCGCGGACGTTCTGGTCCGAGTCTCCCGAGCCGAGCGATACATCCCATCATCCTTTAAAGCGCCGCCGCTGTGAGTCCAAACGTGACTCAGTTGCCTCAGCGCTGGTCCCTAACTAGTGAGTAGGGAACAAGGGAACGAGTGTCCTCAGGATGGTCCCGTCCCCGTTCACACTTATTGGAGTTGTGTGTGTTTCTAAGCGTGTTTGGAGTTGTGTGTGTTCTAAGCGTGTTTGGAGTTGTGTGTGTTCTAAGCGTGTTGGAGTTTGTGTGTTCTCAGCGTGTTGGAGTTGTGTGTGTTCAGCGTGTTGGAGTTGTGTGTGTGTTCTAAGCGTGGTTGGAGTTGTGTGTGTTTCTAAGCGTGGTTGGAGTTGTGTGTGTTCTCAGCGTGGTTGGAGTTGTGTGTGTTCTCAGCGTGGTTGGAGTTGTGTGTGTGTTCTAAGCGTGGTTGGAGTTGTGTGTGTTCTCAGCGTGGTTGGAGTTGTGTGTGTGTTCTAAGCGTGTTGGAGTTGTGTGTGTGTTCTAAGCGGGTTGGAGTTGTGTGTGTTCTCAGCGTGGTTGGAGTTGTGTGTGTTCTAAGCGTGGTTGGGTTGTGTGTGTGTTCTAAGCGTGGTTGGAGTTGTGTGTGTTCTCAGCGTGGTTGGAGTTGTGTGTGTGTTCTAAGCGTGGTTGGAGTTGTGGTGTGTTCTAAGCGTGTTGGAGTTGTGTGTGTGTTCTAAGCGGGTTGGAGTTGTGTGTGTTCTCAGCGTGGTTGGAGTTGTGTGTGTGTTCTAAGCGTGGTTGGAGTTGTGTGTGTGTTCTAAGCGTGGTTGGAGTTGTGTGTGTCTCAGCGTGGTTGGAGTTGGTGTGGGTGTTCTTCTAAGCGTGGTTGGAGTTGTGTGTGTTCTAAACGTGGTTGGAGTTGTGTGTGTGTTCTAAGCGTGGTTGGAGTTGTGTGTGTTTCTCAGCGTGGTTGGAGTTGTGTGTGTGTTCTAAGCGTGGTTGGAGTTGTGTGTGTGTTCTAAGCGTGTTGGAGTTGTGTGTGTGTTCTAAGCGGGTTGGAGTTGTGTGTGTTCTCAGCGTGGTTGGAGTTGTGTGTGTTCTCAGCGTGGTGGAGTTGTGTGTGTGTTCTAAGCGTGGTTGGAGTTGTGTGTGTTCTCAGCGTGGTTGGAGTTTGTGTGTGTTTCTAAGCGTGTTTGGAGTTGTGTGTGTGTTCTAAGCGTGTTGAGTTGTGTGTGTGTTCTAAGCGTGGTTGGAGTTGTGGTGTGTGTTCTAAGCATGGTTGGAGTTGTGTGGTGTTCTAAGCGTGGTTGGAGTTGTGTGTGTGTTCTAAGCGTGTTGGAGTTGTGTGTGTTCTAAGCGTGGTTGGAGTTGTGTGTGTGTTCTAGCGGGGTTGGAGTTGTGTGTGTGTTCTAAGCGTGTTGGAGTTGTGTGTGTGTTCTAATCTAAGCGTGTTGGAGTTGTGTGTGTTCTAAGCGTGTTGGAGTTGTGTGTGTTCTAAGCGTGGTTGGAGTTTGTGTGTGTGTTCTAAGCGTGTTGGAGTTGTGTGTGTGTTCTAAGCATGGTTGGAGTTGTGTGTGTTCTAAGCGTGGTTGGAGTTGTGTGTGTGTTCTAAGCGTGTTGGAGTTGTGTGGTGTTCTAAGAGTGTTGGAGTTGTGTGTGTGTTCTCAGCGTGTTGGAGTTGTGTGTCCTCAGCGTGTTGGAGTTGCTGTGGATGTTCTCAGCGTGTTGGAGTTGTGTGTGTTCTCAGCGGTTTGGAGTTGTGTGTTCTCAGCGTGTTGGAGTTGTGTGTTCAGCGTGTTGGAGTTGTGTGTTTCAGCGTGTTGGAGTGTGTCTCAGGTGTTGGGGTTGTGGTTTGGTAAGCGGTTGGAGTGTGTGTTCTCAGCGTGTTGGAGTTGTGTGTTCTCAGCGTGTTGGAGTTGTGTGTGTTATCAGCGTGTTGGGGTTGTGTGTTCTCAGCGTGTGTTGGAGTGTTGTGTTTTCAGCGTGTCAGTGCTCGCTCCATCTCAGGCATCAATAATGCAGCGCACAGATGAATGTTTGATGCTGATGTTCTGCGGACCCAACCCTAACACAACCCTAACACTACCCGAACCCTCGTGCACGGTGCTGTGTCTGAAACGTGAGCGTGCACGTGTGCGTCAGGACACGGCTGGTACTCACAGGTGGGGGGAGCAGGGTGGGCGTCGGTTGGGGCGGTGGCATGCAAGAGGACGGTTCTGAAAGACCGAGCTGAGGAAGAATCCAGAACACAACAGTGACCCGATCACATTAAACTCATGCTCCAACATCTGGATCATAAAAGAGCTGCTGGTTTTAGAACATCACCCTGAAGGACCTTAACTTTAAATCTGGCAGAACATCAGAACCTGAACCTGTTCCTCAGAGTTCAGCCTTTTCCCACTAGAACGTTCCAAAAATTCCAAACCCATCAATAAATTAAAGCTTATTTCCACCTCCTAAAGATGAAGATGGAACATCTGCAAGCTCAGCAGTGAAAGGAGGAGGAAGGATGGAGGAGGATGAAGGATGGAGGAGGAGGAAGGATGGAGGAGGATGAAGGATGGAGGAGGATGAAGGATGGAGGAGGATGAAGGATGGAGGAGGATGAAGGATGGAGGAGGAGGAAGAACTGATGTGGACACAGGAGACAGCAACTCACCCGGGGGGCCGGGGTCCGGCTGATGCAGTGGTTCTGGACGACACTGCTCATGATGGACGTGGAGGAGAGCAGCAGAGTGAGATCCTACAGGAAGCTGAGAGAGCTGCTGCTGGAGGAGGAGCTGCTGGAGGAGGAGCTGCTGGAGGAGGAGAAGCTGCTGGAGGAGGAGCTGCTGGAGGAGGAGAAGCTGGAGGAGGAGAAACTGCTGGAGGAGGAACTGCTGGAGGAGGAACTGCTGGAGGAGAAACTGGAGGAGGAGCTGCTGGAGGAGGAGGAGCTGCTGGAGGAGGAGGAGCTGCTGGAGGAGGAGCTGCTGGAGGAGAAGGAGCTGCTGGAGGAGGAGAAACTGGAGGAGGAGCTGCTGGAGGAGAAGGAGCTGCTGGAGGAGAAGGAGCTGCTGGAGGAGAAGGAGCTGCTGGAGGAGGAGCTGCTGGAGGAGAAGGAGCTGCTGGAGGAGGAGCTGCTGGAGGAGAAGGAGCTGCTGGAGGAGAAGCTGCTGTGGCTTCTTGCAGCTTCACGTCAGACTCAACTGCTTCTGCGCTGCAGAGAAGAGTCCAGTGAATTATTGATGATGGAGCTAAAAGAGGCTCCAGCGCCTCCAGTCAGGCCCAGAGCTCCCAGCGTCTCCTGAGCAGGACTCTGACGGGACAGGTGGACACGCCCCCGACACCTGTGACGCGTTTCCAGCCTGTGAATAATTGAAGGTTCTGCACACGTGATGCTGCCACAGCGTTTCTCCATCATCCAAAACACCCACATGGTTCCACACGGGAAAAATCAGAAAAAGGCTGAATATTCTGAATGTTCTGGTAGTCGAGCAGCATTTATGCTATTTCAGAAGCCTTTTAAAGAACAGAAGCCAAAGAGGTGTCAAATCTTTGAAAGTTTATTAAAATGTCAGTAAAAGAGTCGATTTAACGTCACTTTAAAAACACAAACACACAATACAAATCTGTACATTTGTCACTTGGAACAGACACGACGACCTGACACGCATGGAGACACGAGGACAGGCGTGGAGACGAGTGTGAGGAGACGAGTGTGAGGAGACGAGTGTGAGGAGACGAGTGTGAGGACACGAGTGGAGACGAGTGTGAGGAGACGAGTGTGAGGACACGAGTGGAGACGAGTGTGAGGAGACGAGTGTGAGGACACGAGTGGAGACGAGTGTGAGGAGACGAGTGTGAGGACACGAGTGGAGACGAGTGTGAGGACACGAGTGGAGACGAGTGTGAGGACACGTGTGTGAGGACACGAGTGGAGACGAGTGTGAGGACACGAGTGTGAGGACACGAGTGGAGACGAGTGTGAGGACACGAGTGTGAGGAGACGAGTGTGAGGACACGAGTGTGAGGAGACGAGTGTGAGGACACGAGTGGACACGAGTGTGAGGACACGAGTGTGAGGACACGAGTGGAGACGAGTGTGAGGACACGAGTGGAGACGCGTGTGAGGACACGCGTGTGAGGACACGTGTGTGAGGACACGAGTGTGAGGACACGCGTGTGAGGAGACGAGTGTGAGGACAGGCGTGGACGCGTGGAGACGCGTGGAGACGCGTGGAGACGCTCAGCACTGGGATTATCAGGTAGAAACAGGTTTCTGCTGCTGCTCCAGTCAGAATGTGGCTGCTGATAAATGAGGTCAAGGTCAGGTCAAGGTCAGGGACCGAAGCTCCAGAAGGCAGGTGAGGGTTCTCCTGCGGTCACATGATCACAGACCATGAAACTTGGTGTCTGAGGGCAGAGAAACGCTCCAAAGAGCTGAGAGAAGAAGCAGCCTCACGCATCAGCTGCCGGCTGGATTCCTGAAGAATTGGGTCAAGCTTGATTGTGTTTGTGGAGCAGAAAGTTTCAGCCTGAACC
Source organism: Takifugu flavidus (assembly GCF_003711565.1). Lineage (NCBI taxonomy): Eukaryota > Metazoa > Chordata > Actinopteri > Tetraodontiformes > Tetraodontidae > Takifugu > Takifugu flavidus. The sequence goes on along the minus strand of NW_026621939.1, from coordinate 15,330 downwards.
TGAACCTGAACCTGAACCTGAACCTGAACCTGAACCTTCTCACGAGCTTCCACCATCACCTCCAGAGACCTTTGAAAATGGTCCAAACTGTCTGGAATGATTGAAGATAGATGGAAGATGGAGAAGTTTTCCTGACGTCCCACACTGGAGCCCCCCCACAACATCCAGCAGATACACAAGGGAGACAGCTGAAGGTCCTCAACGCTGCGGTGGCTCACCCCCCCCCGGCGTCACCATGGCAACATCAGTGAGGAGGTCTGATGGACGCCAACGGGTGCAGGTGAACCTGCAGACGGGTAGAAAACACACACAGGTGTGTGTGCGGGCGCCATGTCACCTGGGGGGAGGCGCCATGTCACCTGGGGGGAGGGGCCATGTCACCTGGGGGGAGGGGCCATGTCACATGGGGTGGCGCCATGTCACCTGGGGGGGGTGGCGCCATGTCACCTGGCATGCTGGTTGACGATGACGCCATCTTCAGGGAGGTCTTTGGCGGCTGGTTTGCTGGGGTCGGTGGCGCTCTGCTCGGTGCTCTCGTAGCCGTTCTGGGGGGATTCTGGCGGGGGCGTGTACAGAACACTGGCCAACACGAAGAAGGTCAGTCCAACGACCTGTGGGGAGGAGCACATCAACATCAGGGGGGAGAAACGGACCCACAGGTTCTGGCCCTCAGGCCCACTGGAACAGAGTTTAAATCTGCTTGGAAAATGTTGTGTGGGAAACTGAAGCTAAAGACGACGGGACCTTGTAGACGGCGCCGGCCGTCAGCATGTGGCGGCTCATGGCTGCGTTCTGGTACAGGGAGCAGGAACCTTGGTGGCCACACTGAGCCTGCCACAGCAGGCAGGACATGTCGATCATGGAACCAAAGGCGATGGGTCCTGGAATACTTCCTGTCAAAACACAACATGGCGTCAGGCTCTGAGGCCCCCGGGCGCGGACCAGAACCCAGACTCACACGCACCAAGCGTGCGCACCACGATCCACTGGATGCCGAGTCCAAACGACCTCTGGCTGTCTGGGACACACCTGAGGAGCACAGAGCAGGTCAGAGCAGTTCCACTCCAACCAGAACCATCCGGACACAGACCTGAGGGTGGCGGTGAGCGCCGGGATGCTGCAGAGGAAGGTGAAGAAGATGGTGCTGAAGAGGAAGATGAGGAAGGTCGGCATGCGCTGGCAGGAGCTGCGGCACTTCCCCGAGAGGGCCAGAGCCTCCTGGGGCGAGGAGACGTTGGCCAGCACACAGCTGCAGCCCGAGTACACCTGGCACACACACACATGCACGCACACGTGCACGCACACTCACACGCACACACACACACACGCACACACACACACACGCACACACACACACGCACACACACACACGCACGCGCACGCACACACACGCACGCACGCACACACACACACATACACACACACACACGCGTCATGTGGTGCAGAGGCAGCTGGTCTGAGGTTCTGAAGCCCTCTCGATCGATGTTTTCTGGTGGTTCTGTTTAAATGTGGCTGGTCCTGGACCAGCTGCAGGTCCTGGACCAGCTGCAGGTCCTGGACCAGCTGCAGGTCCTGGACCAGCTGCAGGTCCTGGACCAGCTGCAGGTCCTGGACCAGCTGCTCACGTGCGCTCACTCTTCCCATCGGCCGCCTGAGCGTTGCCTCGTACCCGTTTTCCCGTGGACGCCTCCGTGTGGTTGAGGGCCCTGCAGCCGGCGTGACACGGGGAGTAATACATGGTGGCGTCGGCGCCGCACACCGGGTCGTACATTTGGGCCACGCAGCCACACGCTGCGTTGCAGCTCTCCGTCAGGTTCTCCTCCAGGGCGGAACTGCAGATGTGAGGAAGAAAGAGGAGAAACCCTGAGGAGGAACCACCTCTCAGCTGCAGCAGCAGCAGGACTCTGGACGGCCAACCTGTGCGGTTCTGTGGGACCCCGGTGGAGCTGCTGGTTCCGGACCTGCCCGGAGCGGTAGGGCACGGTGACGCCGGCCATCGGCATGTTGGGACAGTGGAGGAGGAAGATGAAGATGGTGACGAGGCTAATCAGCGTGCACACCACGCACAGACGGACGATATCTCGACAGCGCATGTTCCACTTCTTCACAATGTAGCCGCCCAAGAAGGTTCCGCCGCCTCCTGCCGGAACCACCATGTAGCCTGGGGAGGGGAGGGAGGTCAGACCGGGCTCTGTGCTGGACCCCTGAAGCCTGACGCCACCCACCGAACCACGTGGCGGCCTCCGACGCACTCAGACCGAACTGGGACTCCAAGAACTTGGGCCCGAAGGTGGACATGCCGGCGATGAGGGTGGCCTCGGTGGCGCCGGCCAAGCAGAGGAAGAGGAAGGTGGGGTTCTTCAGGAGGAGCAGCAGCGACCTGCAGACAGTCAGGCTGGGGTTAGGGACCCGTTACCTGGTGCACGTCCCGCCGGCCACGGCGCCGGGGGCCAAGATTCAGCAGATGTGCGGTCAGAGCGACCTCGGCATGTCCTTGGCTGATCGTCCAAACTGAGGGTCCGAGGCGGTGCTGTGGCTCCCGTCGCTCAGCTGGTGGACTTCAGAAACCCGCATGGCCACAAACTCCTGAGAGCCTGCAGACAGAAGGAGGAGTCCAGCTGAGCCCGGCCCCGTGGCCCCGTGGCCCCGGTCCGGAACCAGCCCCCCATCACAGTTTAGAGTTCAGAAGGTCCCGAGTCCGAGCGGACCCGGGCCCTACCAGGTAGCTGCCGTGGGTAACCAAGGATGGGGAGGGAAACCAACAGAACCGCTGCTCCTCCCAGCAGGAAGCCGATCCACCAGGCGCCGACCCAGTGGGGGTCCTCTGGACTCAGGTCTGTCCTGCCACATCACACATGTTCGCTAGCTGACGGGATGCACGAAAACTCATTTGGGTTTTTCTGACTCTAGAACAGCAGGTTGTTCCACGTCTAAGCTAATCGGAGCAGAACCGAGCAGCAGAACATGTTGCCTGTGTCTCACTCACCTCAGGTGGATCTCCGTGTAGATGTTGAGGAAGTACCCTCCCAGCAGGTAACCGACGGCTGGACCCAAAATGGCTGCTGTGTAGAAGATGCCTGAGGAGACGTGGAGATAAAGAGATCAGGGCCACTTCCTGTTCCTGCACAACCTCTTCCTGTTCCTGCACAACCACTTCCTGTTCCTGCACAACCTCTTCCTGTTCCGCTGTTCACAGGTTCAACAAACACCTAAAGTGGTTTCAGGAAGTGGGCGAAACCCAGCTTCCTTTTGTCTCTTTGATCTCCCAAGCAGGTCAGGCTTTGATCAGCAGATGGACTCACCGATATAAACGGGTGCGTAGTTGGACCTGACGTTCTCGTCCAGGTAGGTGACCCCCAGGGTGTAGAGCGGCGTGGCGCCCACGCCGTGCAGCAGCTGACCCAGCATGAACACGAAGCGGTAGCTGGACTGAGCCGCCTCCTTGTCCTGGCACGGACTGGACCGGCTGGCGGCGCACAGCTCGGTCTGCTCCGACACGCTCGCGCGGTACGGCGCCGAGGCGAAGTGGGGCAGGGCGAAGACCAGGGAACCCGACGCCATGATGAGCATGCCCCAGCCCAGCCAGCGCGGCTTGTGCCCCGTCCCCCCGAAGTAGCTGACGAAGGCCAGGCAGACGCAGGCGGCGATGTCGTAGGAGCTGGCGATGAGGCCGGTTTGGGAGCTGCGCAGGTCGAAGCGTCGCTCGATGGAGGTGATGATGGTGTTGACGAAGCCGTTGATGATCATCCCCTGCAGGAACGAGGCCAAGCACAGGAAGAACAGCATCCAGGGGGGGGTGTTGAACACCTGCAGCGCTCTGGGGGTGAAGGAGCCCCAGCCACACAACTGGGCCCCGTCAGCGGGGAGCAGGCCGACCTCCACGGGCGCCTCTACGCGGAACCTTCGCTCCAGCCGCCCCGGGAGAGAAGAAGCTCTGGTGAAGATCTTAGACTGAATGGGTCCATCGGTGCTGCTCGGAAGGCCTGAACTGGCGGGGCCGTTTGGCCGACAGTGTTGGGGGCTGGCGCTGGTCAGAAGCTCCTGCCTGGAACTGAAGGAGGGGTTTATAGGGAGCATCTCCCCTCTGACGGGGGAGACGGGGGAGACGGGGGCGTTCCTGAGGGGAGTCGCTGGAGATGTGCTGATCCGAGTCACCGTGTTGAAGATCTGAAGCGCTCCACTCACATCCTGGGAAGACACCGTCCGTTAGAGAGGAACCATCCAGCTGCTGGTGTTTGGACCTTCTGCGAGCAGCACTGGGAGACACAGACAGAAGAACCTGAGTCCACTTTGCACATGTTCTCCGACTGCTGGACCACCGTGGACCTGGTTCTGCTGACAGTAACGATAAAAACTGTAAACGGGGTTAAATGTATGTTTCAGGAACCTTCTCAGCTACACCAGGCAGATGAATGAACAGAACATTCAAAGCTTCTTACAGCTCGTTGCTGAGGCAGCGCGCCAGCATGTTAAGCTAACCCCCCCAGACTGTTGTTAGCAACATGCTAATGCTGCTCGGTCCGTCCTCGGTAAAACTGTTCAGAACTCCTCTGTTGTCCCTTCAGAATCAGCTTTGGGATGTGTGCAGATTTAAGGGCTGATTAGAAGACGGAACCGGTCGGTTCCTGGTCTCGTATCTGAAGGTAGGAGAGCAGTGAACGATGATACGAGGACACGGTGACCCAGCAGGGGGGCCTGAACCAGGTCATCCTGAACCAGTAAAACCTGCCAGGAACCAGTCAGAGGAACTGTGGTTCTCATTAATGAGCAGCAGCTCCGGCGCCTCCAGGACAGGAACAACAAAGACCTGCAGACCTGCATGAGTCAGGTATCGACCAGACCCCCCCCAACCAGTATAACCAGTCATTTACACTGTGTGTCCTGGTGGGGGGTACAGGTGTGTGTGTTGGAAACCAGTCCTGCGGGTCACACACACACACACAACACACCACTGTTACTGTCACGGAACTAACAGGGTCACATAACGACGGATTATATTCTGCGTTACCATGGCAACCAGACCATGTCCGTGAATGTTCTGATTTGACTGGATGATTGGCCGAGAACAAAAGAACAATGGTTGTTTTCTGTGTTTCTGCTCTGATCTGAGGGCAGAAGAAGCTGCTGGACTAGAAAACGACAATGAGGCGGATTAATACAGCAACAACAGGAACATCTGGAGCTGATCCGCGCGCTGCTCATCTGGGACCCGAAGAACGAAAGAAAGAGCGAACAAACGGGATTACCTGCAAAAGAACCACGTCGGCTGGTTCGGAGGATTCTCGTCGACAGCGCAGAGAAACGAGTTCGGCGGAATAAAAGCGGGAGCAGCGCAGAGGGAGGCGGTGACGCGCCAGAACGAGGCGGAGTAATACACCTGATCCATCAGCCACGAGGATCCCGGGGACACCTGCTGATGCTAACGGGCTGCTAAAGGTTAGCAGCAGGTTGGTGCGCGTGATACATTTACCTTCATATATCAAAGATCCCCTTCATACAAGCACGAATTAAACGCGCGCGCGCGCGCTGCTTAAGCAGTCGCGAGCCAAGAGAATCGATTCATTGTTTGTTGTTGTTGTTGTTGTTGTTGTTGTTGTTGTTGTTGTTGATGATGATGATGATGATGAGAGCAGGCGGAACTGAACTCTTAAGGACATGATGAGAACAGCTGCAGAAACGTGCGCGTCCCCGTGCTCGTCGGAAGAGCCACCTGAGCGGTGTCACACCGACAAGCTCGTTTGGTTCCGAACCCGAACGATCCGGGACGGGGCGCTTCGGGCTCCGGCACGACAGGTTCTCTGTTCCACCGCTAGATGTCGCTCCAGCTGCAGTCAGAAACACTAAACGAGCTTTTGTCTCTTTAGCAACTATTAACGGGGTTTTGCATTTATTAATCTAGCTGTTCCTAATCCAATATCAACACCTGAATCATAAAATAAATGGTTGACCTTCCTGCAGGAAGTGACATCATCTCACTTCAGCGAGGTTGATGTGGGCCGGGTCCTCGGCTGGACCGTCATTGATCAGAGACGGTTCTGCTGCTCAGAGTGGAGGAAGCATTTCTCTGTCGGACCAGAGAGCTGCAACCTGAAGGGTCCGACCCACCCTGCACCTGGACCGCTTGGACCACATGGACCACATGGACCGCTTGGACCACCTGGACCGCTTGGACCACCTGGACCGCTTGGACCACCTGGACCACCTGGACCACTTGGACCAAGCTGCTGGAAGCTGTGGGGCTGCTCAACGACCTACCGGACAAACCTCCCACTCGGTGACTGTGACACTTGCAGAACTTTAATATTAATAAAAATATGGCTGTTTGAATTCGCTGCTCTCTGCCGCCATCTTGCGGTAAATTATTTTATGTCCCTTTTTCATTTGTAGATCGTTGAATTGCTTTTAGACGCCCTTATTTTTGTTCTACTGGTTCCCGGGCACAGAATTGGGTGAGGGTTAAGGTGGGATTGAATTACAATAAACAAACCTTGACCCTTCAATGGTCTTTGAGCCGGTCGACTTGACAGGCGGATCTCAGTCCGATCCAGAACTGTTTGGAGTGAAGCGATTCCAGAACTGCCGAGGGCCGGTCTGACACAATGAAAGCTGTAGTGTTGGATGTTGCTTTCATGGAACTCCTCTCATCTTTGATCCTTAAAAGATCAAATATCAAAGCTTCTTTGAGCCTTAAATCTGTTGCTTTCCTACAGTCGCATGAAGCACACATGATCTAAAATGTCCCTTTCCCCATAAATGAGGTGAGCCCCTTTTCTGGGCCGGGTCCAGACTGGAACTGGTCTCTTCTGCTCTAGAACCTCCATCATCAGGGGTCAGAAATGAAACGTGGATCAAACTGCAGCTTTCAGACCAGTTGCATCATGTTCACTGTTGATCCTCAAAGGTCTGTGGAGTAAAGCTCTGGAGTAGTCAGATGTTGCTGGCAGAAGGAACCAGCTCGACTATCTGCCAAATATTTCTCCATGAGTCCAGCAAAAGAAATGATCTGCTTTTATTCCTGGACCTCACAAGTGTGTAAAACCTTACGCGTTCTGCTGTGGTTGTTTTTGAAAATTGTTGAATTAGCAGGAGAGATGATGAAGGCTGGAGATGATGAAGGCTAGAGATGATGAAGGCTAGAGATGATGAAGGCTAGAGATGATGAAGGCTAGAGATGATGAAGGCTAGAGATGATGAAGGCTAGAGATGAAGGTTAGAGATGATGAAGGCTAGAGATGATGAAGGTTAGAGATGAAGGCTAGAGATGATGAAGGTTAAAGATGATGATGGTTAGAGATGATGAAGGCTAGAGATGATGAAGGCTAGAGATGATGAAGGCTAGAGATGATGAAGGTTAGAGATGATGAAGGTTAGAGATGATGAAGGTCACACATTCAGTAGAGCTCCAAAGGCTTTCCCATCAATGTCCCTTTGCTCCAGCAGATGATGATCCATCAGAGCAGATCGGATTCTTCTCAGCAACACCAACATGGAGGAACATAAGATGTTCTGAGCTGATGACCCACAACACAGTCTGGATGAAGCCCCCAGACCTTCATCAACCATTGTTGTAATGGAAAAGAGAGGAGCATGAAAGCTCAGGAGATGGAGAGAAGACGTGTGGAAGCAGAGAAGACTCGAGCTGCTGCTGAACATCTGGAGAGTCAAACTCTCTCTCATCCCTGCATCACAGATGAAAACACCAAGTCTGGTTTTAATATTGTTGACAACAGAAGGGGATTTATTAGGTGATCAGAAACCTTTTACAGAGCAGAGGAAGAGAAAGAGAAGATGGTTGGACAGGTGTGCTTTCTGAAGGGGCGGGGCCAGCTACAGGTGACCTCACAACTGCAGGTTCACATTCCAAGCATTTCCTCGTCGGTCTATTTACACGCCTGGCTTCTACAGGTGACTCAGCTTCACCTGTTTCTGGGCAGAACCTGAAGAGCGGGACACGTTCCAGATGTTGTGCAGTCATCAATGCGCAGCTACAGCTGGTTGAAGGGGACCAAATCCATTCAACAGGTGATTTGGTTCCATTTTACCAGCTTTAGCAAAGCATTTTAGAGGAGCACGAGGAGGAGCACGAGGAGGAGCACCAGGAGGAGCACGAGGAGGAGCACGAGGACCAGCACGGGGAGGAGCACCAGGAGGAGCACCAGGAGGAGCACCAGGAGGAGCACCAGGACCAGCCGGTGACACCTGCAAGACACCAGAAAGACAATTTGATGATTTGGGGATGCGTGGAACACAGAAACAGAGAAGGTTCCTCCTGGTCCAGGTAATGAAGGTAACCCCACTAATCAGCACCTCCTTCCCTCAAGGAGAGAAGGAGCAGAGGAACTCCTGCTAATGCTAATGACGCCAGCAGACATGAACGCAGTGTTCTCTGCTTCCTGTTCTCGTCCTCTCAGCTTCCTGTGTGCGGCTCCTGCTCTTCCTCTGGTTGCCGTGGCAGCCAATCCTCTGGACTCCTCTGGTTGCCGTGGCAGCTGATCATTTCGTCAGCTGGAAACAGAGCTGAGGGAAAGACGAACGCCTGGAACCCAGACTGACATCAGAGTCTGATCCAAGTGGTTTGGTCACATGACAAAGTGGCCGCAGCTTCATGACGCGGTCACGATGGAGACGGTCACACATCTGGCTCTGGGCGTGCGTGCGCACGTGCGTGCACAGGATCAAAGCTGATGTCTCTCCTCATCAAACTTTATCCTCTGCACGCAGACCCCGCCCCCCAGGTGAGTCGGTCACAGCTGGTAAATCCTGAATCAAAGATGCACCTGAGCAGGTGGGCACAGGTCAGCAGGGGGCCACGCCCCACACACTGGTGGCCACACCCATAAATGTGCGGCCACACCCCGTGAAATCAGAGCCACATCTGCTCTCATCTGGGCTTCTGTGCGTCCGATGAGATGATGTGCGCGGCGGTGGGGGGGCATCTCTGGGGGGGTCCAGGTGGTTTTCCAGACACCCTGTCGGCCCCCCCCTCCCCACAGGAAGTGAACCCTCTCACTCCCTGTCGACCCCCCCTCCCCACAGGAAGTGAACCCTCTCACTCCTGTCGGGCCCCCCCCTCCCCCCACAGGAAGTGAACCCTCTCACTCCCTGTTGGCCCCCCTCCCCACAGGAAGTGAACCCTCTCACTCCCTGTCGCCCCCCCCCCCCCACAGGAAGTGAACCCTCTCACTCCTGCTCTCTGATGTTTCCACTCCACAACCCCCACCTGACACAACCCCTCCCATCATGTCTCACTACCTGGCAGCACCCCGTAAAGGGGCGTGGCCTAGAAACAAAGGTGCGGTGTGATTGACAGGAAGACCCTTTAACAGATGTTAATGGATCCCTTTTAACATGTTAGCATGCTAATGTTGAATCAGCTGCGCTGTGTGTGGACCCTGGTCCCCCCTCCTGCAGCTTCATTGGAAAAGCCCCAAAAGGCCCTCGAGGTTCTTCTGTATCACAGCTGAGAACTTTAGTTCAACCCTCCGGATGAAACCTCGGTTCCTGTCTGAAGATGTTTGTCAGCTGCTAATTAGTGAGCAGGTTGTTGACTTGATCAGACTCTGACGGGAGTAAAGCTCTGGCAGCTCTGGAGGCCCAGAGGTCCCTGCTGAGGTGAGGGTTCTTCAGCCCCACCGCCCCGTCCCCACAGGAGGAACTGCTGCTCACTGCTGGATGTACCCACAACGTTCTGATCTTGCCCTCCTCCATCTGCATCCTCAACCCCGGATCAGAATAATTGAACTTGACTTCAGAAGGTGTCTCAGGCTACATGTGGTTAGAAGAACAAAGGGACATCAAAGCAGGTAGGAAGGCATGATGGGAAATCTTCAGAGATGTAAAGAGACTGGGGGCAGTCCCTGACCCTGAGACCTTCACTGGAGCCGTCGCCTCCTTCTGAGGGAGGAATGATGTCATCGTGACCGTCTGCTCATGCTAATGGTGCTAATGCTATTGCTGCTAATGCTAATGCTGCTACAGCTCCCCCTCTCTTCTCTCTCTCTCTCCCTAACCCAGCGGTCCATGATGTTCCTCATGAAGCTCCGTGTGGACGAAGCTCTTCATCTCCCCCCTCTCCTCTCGCTTCCTCTCCTCTCTCTCCTCCTCTCTCTCTTCCTCTTCCTCTACTCCTCCTCTCTCTCTCTTCCTCTTCCTCTACTTCCTCCTCCCCCCTCTCCTCTCCTCCTCCCTCTCTTCTCTCTCTCTCTCCCTAACCCAGTTAGTCCATGATGTTCCTCATGAAGCCCCGAGTGGATGAAGCTCTTCCTCTCCCCTCTCTCTCTTCCTCTTCCTCTACTTCCTCCTCCCCCCTCTCTTCCTCTACTTCCTCCTCCCCCCTCTCTTCCTCTACTTCCTCCTCCCCCCTCTTTCCTCCCCCCTAACCCAGCGGTCCATGATGTTCCTCATGAAGCTCCGTGTGGATGAAGCTCTTCATCTCCACTGCTGTTGAAGCATCACCGGCTGACCTCTCGGACACGTGCACGGCGTCCCTCACGTGCACGGCGTCCCTCACGTGCACGGCGTCCCTCACGTGCACGCCGTCCCTCACGTGCACGCCGTCCCTCACGGGCACGTTCACAGCAGCTGCCAGCCTCAACACTCCAGAAGGTTGACCTTTCTAGACATCTGATTGGCTGATGAGTAATTGATTGTTGTCACTGGGCTGACATCATCCACAAAACCAATCAGATTAATCAATAGTGGTGATAAAAGACCCCCTGAGTCAGCGGTCCAGCATCGACCAGGGAGGCTTCTTACTGGTTAGACTGGGAAATCAGACTGGAAATGAATGCTGCTGCAGTTACAGGGACCTTGGGTCTACTTCTGCTGGGAGGGATGAAGCCCCACAAGCCCCTCCCACCAGTTCCAGAGGCTCCACCCCCCCGTCATGGTTCCTGATGGACCCGTGTGGAACCTGCTTAATCCCACAGCTGCCCAGGTGATTCCCAGTGGTAGAAACCAGTCAAGCAGGCCAACGATTATCCAGCTTTCCCAGTCAGAAGTGTCAGGGCACCCCCAAGGAGCTGTGCGTGCGTGTGCATGTGGGCGTGCATGTGTGGACAGGGGCTGAGCTGCTTCCCTTTAGTGGCCCCCCAGTCGTCCAGCTTTGCTGCCTCAGCACGGTGCCACAGTCAGCATTGTTGCATATTTAATGTCCTGATGAGAGCTTCCACCTGCTGACAGAGGCAAAGTGACAGAACAATACACACACACACACACACACACACGCACACACACACACACACACACACACTCCAGCCCTGAACGGCATCATCAATCCAGCCTCCCGCTCTTTCACCTCATCACATGCCACAAATCCCTCCGCCTCTCTCTCTCACACACACACACACACACACACACACACACACACACACAACACACACACACACACACACACACACACACACACACACACCTTTAAATGACCTTCACTTCTTGTTCACTGCAAAGAAATCCTGATGAAGTCTTATTCACCTGGGACAGCTAACTGCAATTAACATGCACGCTAAATATGCTACGACCTCAAACCGGAAGTGTTATCAGTGCACGTGCATGTGTGCACGAACCGCTATCCTTGATGTCACATCAGGGTTCCGTCTAAACTCATGATGCCCTTTAACACGGCCAGGCTGGAGAGTCCAGCCCAGATCCTGGCAACAGCCCCTGTTCTCCGTTAGCATGTTAGCATGCATTTAGCAACTGTCTGTGGAGGTGTGTGTGTGTGAGCGTGCGTTGTAAAGAACGGCAGCTAACATTGTTGGCAACATTAAAGGAACCGGACAGGAAAGGTTCTGCCTGTTATGTTTTGGTTGGGTTCGGACCCAGAGCTGACCGGTCCCCCGTCCTGGGGTACATACTTCTTTACATTCCACAGTTGCTCATGTTCATATGGGCATATAAAGAAGGATGTGCCCCAAGCAGGTCACACGCTGGGTGGTGCCGCCATGCGGTCCGTGCACCACCCCACCCCAGCAGCCACCCTCGTAGTGATGGTAATAACAACGATAATAACAACATCCGTAACAAGAGGACGGGCAGAGCTGCTGCTCCTGGCTGGAACGGCCGGGGGTCCAGGTGGGTCCAGGCTGGAAGAGCAGGAAGCTGCTTCGGAATCTGACTCGGTGTGAATCAGTCGACTCGTCACTTCCTGTCGATTCGCTCAGTGATAAAAGCAGTTTGAGCTCATTTAGCCTGGCAGCTAACGGCAGCTAACGGCAGCTAACGGCAGCTGACGGCAGCTAACGGCAGCTAACGGCAGCTGACGGCAGCTGACGGCAGCTGACGGCAGCTAACGGCGGCTAACGGCAGCTGACGGCAGCTGACGGCAGCTGACGGCAGCTAACGGCGGCTAACGGCAGCTGACGGCAGCTAACGGCGGCTAACGGCAGCTGACGGCAGCTAACGGCAGCTAACGGCAGCTAACGGCTGACTGATGGTCGCCCCAGCGGGGGGGTCGTGCCAAACACTGCTGCTCGTCCAGCAGCCGTTGGGCTTCTAACTCCTTACTTGATCGTTTGCTGACTAAAGTTTTCAAAATCGTCCTCACGAGCTGCAGATTGATGAGAAACAAACAACAAAACGAGTTTTACAGCAGCAAGTTTCACAAATAAAGTCTGTAAAGGACAGAAACAGTCGGAGGGAACCTGGTTCAGGTTGGTCTCTGAACGGAGGTGGTCTCAGTAAGAGGCGCTGCACACACACACACACACACACACACACACACCCGCGCACGCACGCACCACGCACGCACGCACGCACAACACACACACACACACACAGGATTCACCTTGAGTGTCACTCAACACCATAGAGGGAGGTGAGGAGGAGGAACGATGAAGATGTGCCTCTTACCTTCCTCCTGTGCAGCAACGAGCAGCAACAAAATAAGAGCAAAGAAGAAGAAGAAGAAGAAGAATTCCCTTCTGTCTCTTCACTCGTTCAGTGTTCCAGGTGCTGCCTCTGCAGTCTGTCTCTGTCCCCCTCGCTCACACACACACACACACACACGCACACACACACACACACCACACTCACACACAACACACACACACACGCCACACACACACACACACACTCTCTCTCCTCGTGAGGAAACTTTCAGTCCACTTGTCCCACCAGTCCTCTCTTTCTCTCTGTCCCATGGTTTCTATAGTTCCTATACACTGCTATGTGTCTTCACCTCACACTATATAGACTCTCTTCTCTCTTCTCGCTCTCTCTCTCTCTCTCTCTCTCTCTCTCTCGCTATCCCCCTCTCTACCCCCCTCTCTCCCCCCATCTCGCTGCCTTTCACACACACACACACCCCACTTATTCAGTTCTGCTGACTGGACACTGGTGATCATGAGGACTATAGTAATTTGTGTGTGTGTGTGTGTGTGTGTGTGTGTGTTAGTGTGTGTTTCCCTTTCTGCTTGAATGAACCCAGTTCACCTGAGAGTTCACCCCCAAACGGCTTCATTCTGTGATTCACAAACAACCCCCAGCACACACACACACACACACACACACACAGACCCCCCACGCTCCGGTGCCCCTCCTCTTAGAGATCAATATCAATTTATAGGCAAATTCAGAGCGGCTGAGCAGCTACTTTAATGAATTGAAGCATCGCTAACATCTAACGTTGTTGCTAGCACCCAATGGCGGCTCTGACCTCTGGGGGGGGGTAAGGCTCTGACTCTGGGGGGGGGCCCTGATGGCGGCTCTGACCTCTGGGGGGGGGCCCTGATGGCGGCTCTGACCTCTGGGGGGGGGCCCTGATGGCGGATGGAGGGCGGCCGCTCGTACACCCCTCTGATGATGTGGAGACCCAACCTGACCCCCCAGCACTAACAGTAGTGACACTAACAGGTCCTCCATGAATCCCACCGCCCCCCCGGAGTGTTACGCTGCCTCAGAGTTCCCACTATTCCTGACCAGACTTCCGATTCTCCCGGGAAACTACGGCCAGAGCGTCCGGAACAGAACCGAGACGCAGCGGCTGCGGCCCCCCTCCAGCCCTGCCCCCCCCCAGCCCCCCCCAGCCTGCCCCCCCCCAGCCCCCCCGGCCCTGCCCCCCCCCAGCCCCCCCCTGACAGGCAGCTGACCCTGGTCTCGCTGGTATCTGCTGGTAAATCGAGCCTGAGCAGCAGGGAGAGACTTTAATCAGCATGTTTCTATTTTAACCTCTGAGGAGGCTACACGTGTTCAGATGGAGAACAGGTCCTGGCAGAGGGGGAGGGGCCACAGTGTCCAGGAGGACAGAGGCGGACTCTGCTACAGCTTCGAGCTCTGCAAACTTTCTTTTTAACTTTCCCGTTGCCATGGCAACTGTTTAGGTGATGAGACGTTTCATGAGATCTTTTCCCTCAACAACAGAAACGTAATGTTCAAGACCACACCGGGGGGGGGGGGGAGGGGGAAGAAGGAGGAGGTGGAGGTGGGATGGAGAAGGAGGAGGTGGAGGTGGAGAAGGAGGAGGTGGAGGTGGAGAAGGAGGAGGTGGAGATGGAGGTGGAGATGGAGAAGGAGGAGGTGGAGGTGGAGAAGGAGCCCTGTGGACCAAGCAACAAACAGCTATAAAGAACTATGAGCAGTGAGCTGATGGACATCCCACCAGGACCACAGAGGTGGGGGGGGGGGGGGGGGGGCCTGAAGGACAACTCAGTGAGGGGGGAGGAAGGGGGAGATAAAGGAGGCAGTGGGTGAGGAACAACAATATAGATCCAATAAAGGTGGTGAAAGGAAGAAAAGAGGAGAAATGCAAGAAAGACTTTCAGAAGATGTTAGAAGACCTGAAGATGAAGGAAGTTGGGTGGAGTGGAGAAACAGGAAAAGGAGGAAGTGGAGGAGGTGGAGGAGGTGGAGGAGGTGGAGGAGGTAGAGGAGGTGGAGGAGGTGAAGAAGGTAGAGGAGGTGGAGGAGGTGATGGAGGAGGTTGAAGAAGGTAGGAGGAGGTGGAGGAGGTGAAGAAGGTAGAGGAGGTAGAGGAGGTGGAGGAATGGGTAGAGGAGGGGAGGAGGTGGAGGAGGTGGAGGTTGGCGGAGGAGGTGGAGGAGGTAGGGTAGAGAGGTGGAGGAGGGTTGAAGGAGGTAGAGGAGGTAGAGGAGGTGGAGGAGGTAGAGGAGGTAGAGGAGGTGAAGAAGGTAGAGGAGGTGGAGGAGGTGGAGGAGGTGAGGAGGTTAGAGAGGTGGAGGAGGTGAGAAGGTAGAGGAGGGTAGAGGAGGTTGGAGGAGGGGTAGAGGTATAGGGAGGTGTGAAGAAGGTAGAGGAGGGGAGAAGGTAGAGGAGGTGGAGGAGGGTGATGAAGGAGGGAGAGGAGGTGGAGGAGGTGGAGGAGGTGAATAAGGT